>NW_028301607.1:17060606-17212121 GCF_987345545.1 Pholcus phalangioides
ATTACCAGAATGAAACCGTCCATTGCACGGAGTCATTCAGCATATACATACGCTCCAAGGAGAGGAAATTCTGTCTTCATAGCTTAGTTGGTAGATCGCTCGTCCAGCAAACGAGAGACCGGGGTTCGAATCCCCGTGAGAGCAGAGATGAACCTTTTCTTTCCTGAAACATCGATATCTTTCCACTCAGTCAGTTTTCCGTATCTGTCATATTAATAAGGAAGAGTCTTTCGTCAAGGAACGTGACTGTCGTTAAAATTGACACTTTTTATGCGGGTGATTTTAAGTTGTAACGATAAAAGTATTTCATCCTTTCTTCATCCGCATTACTGGCGTGATATCGCAACCCTATTATCATCTTTAACTCGTTTTTGTTCCCCCCCCCCTATTTTATACGTATCTTTTTACTAACTTCAATAAAACAAAGAGAAGGGAAGGAAAGTACGTAGATCAAACCACCAGTTCCCCCCCCCCCCACGTTTTGAAAATGTTACAAAGAATTCCCCCTCGGCAACTTTCTGCAACCAAAAAGAATGGGTTTAGTATTCTATTCAACTTCGATATGTTTATATTGCATAGTTACCAATACTACGTTTGTTATGAATGGTTAGCATATGAAAATACAGTATTCGATTAAAATCCGGTTAATCAGTCGATCAATCGATTAATCATTTATGATTAACCAGTTAAATGTTTTAATCGAATCCCAGCCCTACACAATACAGTGAAACCTCTCTTTGCGGACACCGGCGAGACAAAAAAATTCCTCCGTAAAAGCGGGGGCTTCTATCGAAACTTTCAAATTAAAATTTAATCATTATTTGTCCGTAAAAGGGGGGGGGGTGACCGTTAAGAGGGATTTTACTGCGCTCTCCTATAAAAATTAATTGGCGTGATGGCAGTTATATTTTATAGGAGCGCGTCTCCAAAGCAGAATACAG
Source organism: Pholcus phalangioides (assembly GCF_987345545.1). NCBI lineage: Eukaryota > Metazoa > Arthropoda > Arachnida > Araneae > Pholcidae > Pholcus > Pholcus phalangioides. Next base: position 17,061,548 of record NW_028301607.1, read on the forward strand.
TGCAAGTAGTTTGCTCTTTTCGTTTTGTACGGAATCACTGTCTGGTTCTACTATATATAGTTCAGTGTTTTCCAAAGTAGGTAATATCACCCTTTAAGGGGGTAATGGAAGAGTACAGGGGGCGCTAGAAGCTTTGAGTTCAGTACAGGATCCTATGGGTTGGTTTGAGGGTGATGAGAAGAAAAATTTCTTGAAAGGTTTGTAAACAAAAAGTTTGGGAAACTATAGACTAATTCGAAAGAAAGAAGTGAAAATAATTTTTTTTTTCTTTTTGTGAGGGACGTTCAATGTGAAGATCAACGTTGCATTGTATAAGGATTTTTAGAATATTGACGTCAAACACGCACATTAACTTATCGTAGTATGAAATTTCCGATAACGATATTGATTGTTAGTAGAAAAATAGAATTTGAGATGGTCCAAAAATGATGCGCGACGACTTTTCTTTGTCTAAGCAAAGAAATGCATAACAATGAAAAAAGAAAGGAATATGTGCCGTCATTACTATAGTAGTCTTAATGACTGTGATGTTAGCAAAGTTTGTCTTTTCATATATTGGATTTAATTCGGTTATTTAAGATCGAGGACAAGACACACTGAAAAAAAAAAAAAAAGATTTCTCACCTCGGAGAAAAGACGCGTTTATTCGACGGCCGTGTAATAATAGCCAAGACAACGGGAATTCATGTGTACGCGTAGGTCGCATTGCATACACCGTTCTGCAAAGTTTTTTTTGTTATTATTATCAAGCAAAGTCGGGGGTGGGGGGAAAGAAAACATCCGTAACCATGTTTATAAAAGAAGATTGACGAACAAAGTAAATATATCGCGAATTTGATTTTCTCTCATTAAAACGTGTGCCAATGCATTATTAACATCACGCTATTGTTCGTAATGAAAAGAAATTACTTCTTTATTAATACGTTGTGATATTTCTTCGTTGTGATATAATGACAGAGAATATAGAAAATTATACGTCATGATTATGTAAAATATGTATTATTTCTACATCGTTCCATTAAAAAAATTGAATTAGTCAAATCCAATTTTTTTCATGTCTAAAATTTTTGTTTTTACCATAATTTCTTTTAAAGGGATGGTTGCGATGGAATTTTTTTTTATACAATTTTTATTAACACAATGAAAGTACATGTGCTCAAAATTCTGTGTCACCAGTAGAAATACCTAGTGCTGTCCCAGGGCCTACTAAACTGTACATTCGTGTTCTAGGTGTATATGGGCCTTATTAAATCAGTGGTTAATCTTTTTTCCATCCAGCACCCCCATGCATAACGTGTTGTATGTTATAAGTTTTTCAATTAATCACATCAATTATACATAAATGCATTATATATTTTTACGAGCGGAAACTAAAAATGTGCCAAAATGTCGGAAAGATTCAGTTTTTTAAGGAAATGAAAAATCAGATTTCTCTCGTATATATGTTACTGCCAATGCCCGAAGATGGCCAGTTCGAGAAATTCGGCCCAGTTGACCCCGCTAATGTCCGAAATTCGGGGCTTCCGTCGGTCCCTATATATCTAACCATAATTATTATGATTAGGTATGTCAAACTTAACGATAAAAGGAATCTGAGCATCGATATCTTATATCTGTATATAGGGGTCGGCCAAATCCCAGTGAAAGCCCGAAATTCGGACATTTGCCAGATCAACTGCGTCTACTAGTTCGCGAACTGGCAAATTCCCAATATACGGTATACCGCAATTTGGCGACTTTTCATCGCCAAACCCGCTTTGGCACTAGGGTTACTGCCCGAATACCCAAAAACGATTAAAAACAAGTAGAAATAAAAAAAAAATTATATATATTAATAATAATAATTGTTATTTAATCAATAAACACCTGTAGGCCGTACTTCGTACAGCGCATGCCTGTGGCACGTAAATGGCCTTGCCACCCTCGCGTACGGTCACGCTCGAACGCCACTTCGCGCCGATAAGGAGGGCCCTGGCCCCGGACCACCACAAACGCTATGGCAAGGCACTAGTGTTACTACCCGAACACGGGCCCATCTTCATACAGAAGTCGATAATGCTTTTAAACCCTTCGAATTGTATCCGTTGCAGACACATTAAATCTACGCGATCAGTCATAACGTCGAAGAAAAACATCCGGAAATAGCGTGAAAAAACTGCACGGAAAAAGTAAAGCCAGCTTAAAGCAAAACGAAATAGCAACAATAGGCTGGAAAAGAAAATCGGGCGCAGTGGCGCCATCCACGTTTGAATTATGCATGAATTATGTTAGCGACATATCGCTGTTTTGGCGCACACGAAAATTTGGCAAGAAAACGGTATACTATATATTGGGAATTGGCCGGACAATGAGTGATGTTTGATTTTGGTATCGTGTTGAAGGTCAGCCCGCTATATATGGAGAGACTTTTTCAAATGAGACCAGCTCGCATTCGTTTCTAGATGTTGGAAACCGATTCTCACACAGCCGAACACTACTGCGCCGCCAGCAGGGTTCGAACCTATATCCTCGCGATAATAGTCGGTAATGGTGCCCGCACGACTGCATAATTTGCCGTACCGTTGAATGTAGGGGACCAGATGTAAGTTGCTATCTTAGGCTGCTGTCAAACTCCGTACATATGTCCAATATGTTGTTTACTTTCAGGCCCCTCTTAAAGTTTTGACAATTGGTCGACTAAAAAAAAAAAAAAAAATTCACTTTTTGGAGCATTTCTGAAGTAACAAACTATCATGAAGAGATAAATATGTTTATCTCCGAACTGTGTTGAAATTTTTCTGTTTGGATACCGAAACATAAACATTTCGAAAGTCACGGTTACTTCACCTAGCCATACACATAGGGTTACGCACCGTCCTCCTTTTTGATCTCATTTCAAGCGTCCTCCTACGTTCCGGAAAATTTGCCTTTTTGTTCCCCTTTTCAGGTTTTCGGAATTATTTTTAATTTTTTCTGGGGAAATTTTTTTCTCCACTTTGAAACGCATATTTCTTCATTGATATGAGTGTTTTTGTGTTTTTTCCCCCACGCGCATTCACCAATAGCCATCGAAAGTCCCAGAATTTTTCTGTTACTGATTTTTTTAGCGGTTCTGTTTTAGAGTTCGGAAAAACTATTGTTGTGGCCGGTTTTATCTGTCGGAATAGTGGTGCCATCCATTGAGAAATTTGGGATAAGTGACATCACTCTAAGGGTGCTTGCGCAGATATCCTCCTTTCTCAGTCTTTGGATCTGGTAACCCTACATACACAGCCCTGGTCTTATCGACCTCCTAACCAGATCATGGCCCGCCACTCTGTCTCAATGAAGAGCTATAAGCATTGTCTTATTACGACCCAGAAAAATTGACTGCATTTCACTACAAGAGTTAGCTGTGTCTAGGAGCGCTAGATTCGAAAACCAAGAAAGGAGGATGCATGCGCGCACACAGTTCCTAAGGCCACTTTTCCCAATTTCCTCAGCAGATGACGCCAGTGTACCAACAACCCCCCCCCCTTCCCGCGCTGCCACAATTATTTTTCTCTACTAAAACAGAACCTCTAAAAAAAGCAAAAGAAGAAAAGAAAAAGGACAAATAACGATCCGTACAGCCTCACTAGAGAGGAAGGATCGTCAGAAATGACTGTCCCGTGGGGGGGGGGGGGGGAGCGTAAACACAGTTTGGTCAATTTTATTACACTGCCTGGCGCAAGGCGAGAGGTTTTCTTTCTCTATCCCTCAGAACGTTTTTTCTTTATTTCGGGAGTGTTGCTTTTTTTTGCCAGAGGCGATTTCGCTATAGAAATCTGCATTGAGTGGAGCAAGTTGAGCCATGGTTTAAATTTAAAATAGCATCTGCCTGCTTTTTTGTATGTTTTAGAGCAAAAAAAAATTTCTTCAGAAAGAAAAATAATTCTGGAAACCTGAAAAGGGGGATAAAAAGGCGAATTTTCTGAAACGTAGGAAGACGCTTGAAATGGCATCAAAAAGGAGGACGTCTGGTAATCCTAGCTGCGTCGGCATTAATTATTATCTAACTGTCCATTTGTATGTGGTCAGGTGCTGCGACCTACTTTCTAAAGAAGGAACTGGCAATAAATTAATATTCTCCTGAGTGCAATTTAAGTGTTACAAGTTCTGTTACTCGCTGCGGCGAAATTATTTTTCAAAGAGGAGAATAATTTTTGCGATCGAAGAATTGTCTGATTGCTTTTCTGTTACATGTACGATATCTGTTGTTAACTTCGAGGCCCGAATGCGAGCCGATGTCCACGTTAAAAAAAGCCTATCCACTGAGAGCAAAAGCCTACAACGGTGCAAGTATTCAAATCATTACACTTCACTCACAGTTTGAGAAATGGATGGCATCACTAAAAAGTTCATGCACCACATTACTAGATACACACTGAAACTGTTAAGTGCACATGCACATATCCGGCACAACTCATTCGGTAGTAAATTGCTCGTGGGGATAGGCCGGTGTTGTGATCGGTTAGAAATAAATTATCTGTTGTTTGTACAGAATTCAGTCGAAGACCAGCTGCTACATTACTCAAACATTTCAAGCACTCGAAATTTCTGGAATTCTCAGGCAAACAAAATTATGTGATCGTCTATGTTTATTTTATGCAACAGATGTGGCATACATGTGTCGATGTCATGTGAAAACATGGACGATGTAAGTTTGCGGAAAGAAGGGAATGCATGAAGTTACAGTGGTAATATACAGCGACAACGCTGTATATTTAAAGAGCCGATATGTTTTTGTTGAAAAGAAGACCTCAAAATCATCTTAGGCACGTTAGAAGAGATCTAAGGCGCAGCTGTTTATCAGGCAGCTACCATCTCGAGAGACCTTAAACAAGGGAAGGAAGGCGCAGAGGGACATTATCGCATTTTCGTAACTAGATAAATATTCAGTTAGTTGCTGAGGGTTTTCGAACTGATGTAGAAACTCCGTGCGAAACGTTCCAGGGTAAATGCTATTAATTAAATTTTCGAATGAACAGAAACATTTTCTGTGTCTTTTGTTGCACCAAACGACAACAAACTATTTATATCAAAAAATTACATTCGAATCGAGTGACATCTGCTGTAAAACGGCTACAAACGTAGCTCGAAAATATTGTATACACTGTATTCTCGAAGTAACCGTCGCCAGACGCAATCGAATTTGCAATCGTAGAACGAAGTTAGCCAACATTTCCGGTAAAGTGACCACTGGAATAATGGCTACTTTACAGAGGCGGATTTGTGGTTTTGCCGTCCTTTGCACAAGTTGTCCGCCCAATATACAGGGTGATTCCCTTGCTGCTTTTTAGTAGTCAACCGTTGATCCTAGAAGCGTACTTCCAAGTAGCAGAAGTATCCAAATACCATGTAGACCTCAGATACGTCATTCATGTTGCAAGGGGTTGTATAACTATTAAAATGTAAAAGTTTACTTTTTTATGACACCCTGATATGCTGGAAAGAAGCATTGTCCGTTAGTTTATGCTGCTCTTTCTCAGCTTTTCTTCGATTTCTGTATACAAATATCTCAACGAATACTGCACTTGGAAACGTGGAATTTTTTCTGTTGACCTCGGGTGAGACCGGGCAACAACTATCTAATTGGGCTTTACAGGACAGGTTAACAAAATAAAAAGTTAGTTTTTATATTTTAACAACAAAACAACTCCCTTGCAACACGAATGACCTATCTGAGTTCAACATGTTACTTGGATAATTTTTCTGCTTGGAGGCATGCCTGTAAGATCAGCGGTTCACCAGTAAAAAAGTAGGGGGGGGGGGAATTATGGGGATTTCAAAAATCTCCTAAAAATATTGTTGAAGAGGGATTTATCGTAGTAAACGATATCGTTATATCGAATATATTTATAGCGAGGTTTCACTGTATTTAAAATAAAAATTGAGAAATTGCATAACTTTTTAAAAAACAGTGACAATGAGATCGACAACCAATAACGTGCGCGTATCACAGTTCCGAAATTATCAAATTTTTTCCTAGAAATCGGAGTGCTTTCTAACAAAAGTCGCCATTTCCGTCATAAATGAAATGATAAACACGCTTTTTTTACTAAATTTTGAATAGTAAATCCGCTTTTCCTCTCAAGCCCGACCCCCAGAAGAACCAGTTCAGATAGATAATAAGCACATTCATCGTTTTTGCAAGAAGTGAAAGAGTTCGCCTAACAAAAGGGGGATCAGAACGACATAATTTTCCTCCTATCCAAAGGATAAGAACTTGCACTTGGCCAAAATTCTTTCCGTTTTAGCAGGTTTTGTCTCTACGAATAGAGTAAATATGCCTTCCGTTTCCGCGTTAGACAGTTTCCGTCTTAAAGATGTTTCTTAATATTAAAAAAAATCCATTAATTATTCACTAGACTATATATTTGTTCCGTTTAAGACAGGTTTCCGTCTCATACAGTGTCCGTCTTAAACAGCTTTCACTGTAGATGCAGATCTTCCTATTCAGCATATACAAGGTCTGCGTTACACAAATTTTTCATTTCAATTGCGTATTTTCTCTTTCCAAATGCATCAGTTAAAATGAAAAATTTTCACTATAATGTACACACGCTGGCGATCGCTTTTTGAAGCATCGCCAGTAAGACCCGGGAATACTGCAGCTTTTTTTTTTTTTGGTTTTGGTTCTGAAATGGATTCCCTGCAGCCTAATTTGTAGCCTTTTTTCCCCCAAAATATATCCATCTCAAAAAATTATATTGAATAAAATCGGTATTGTTGTTTCCCGCTGGCTGCTGAGGCTCGACAACTTTTAGTTCGGGCAATGTTATTCATCGCTAATAAAAATACTGAGAATAAGACCTCATCCTCCTAGTTCAGGCCAATGTCCTTTTCCTAATTTGCATTCGCTCACGTTGTCGGACTGTTCTTCAATGTCAGAGGTAAACTGGGGGGGGGGGGAAGGAAAGGGTCCTCGCCTCCTATTGACATCTACAACTTTCTATTTATTCGGTTCGATTTTGTATGTTTGGAAAAGCGAGTCATTAGGAAGAACAACAGCAACACCGCAGAGACCAACTAAAACATCATTGAGTGTTTCGATCGCATTCAAGTTGGGAGCGACAAGTAAGAGAGAGAGAGAGAGAGAGAAAAGAGAGACTCATTTGAAACGTCTGCGAATAAAATACTTTCGAAATAAACTTTCAGTGACCTTAGTATCTATGGTGAATCGGCAGCACCACCAGAACATTAAACATACACATTACTCTCACAACATATATAGATACGTTACTATACGTACACTCAAAACAATTTGTTAGAAATTCCTCAAGGAAAGAAAACTGTTTAAAGTGCGGTTAAGGGAGTAGCTATTATAGCACTAAATTATTAGAAAATAAGGTCGGTCTAAAAAATAAGTTTATTTTGTGAAAACAATCCAATTCGGAAGCGAATGAAACTAATGGGAGACGTTCACCGAGAACTCAAACATTATATATATATAAAATGTGTATGTGTATATATATATATATATATATATATATATAGACCGGTAGCGATAAAAATGGTCAGCTGAATTTAGTTTTCTGTAGTTTTCCAATTTCGAGACGTAAATGTCTTACCATAGCTGGTTAAAGAATTTGCTTTTTATCTTTGGGTCTCGCCTTCAAGTCTATTTTCAGGGAACAATTTCGTGCCAGTTCTACATATGAGAATTCATCCAAAAAAATACTTATTCACTGCCAGTTTCTCACTTCCGATTCGGAAGCTGGATGGCAGCACATGAACACATGCACGATACATCCATGAAATGCGCAGTTTGGTTCCACAAAAGCACGTTTTCAACACAGCGACTTCTTCGGAGGTAAAACTGTAGCAAATCACCTCTACGATTACAGTAGAACCTCTCGATACACCGGTGGTTAGCATATAATCGCCAATCGTCTCAATAAAGAAAGATTGATTAAATTTCACTACATTTCTTATCACTTTTATTTCTGATTAAGCATGATTTCCAAATAAAGTTGGAAAGTTTGATTTAATGTGGAAAAATTCCTAACCTGTTTCTATTCATTAAACCACACAATTAATACCATACATTAATATCATTAAGAAGATATGTGACAAAGCAACTACAACCATTCGTTTGGATAAAGGAAAAGCAAAGCTTAAACTTGGGAAAGAAGTCGACAGAGAATTTCTCAACCATTTGCGTTTTGCCGACGAAATTGTTATTATCAGCAGTAATCCAGACGAACTAAAAGAAATGATACAAGAACTTGCGAACGCAAGTATTTCAGGTGGGTTTGAAAATGAATCTGCAAAAAAAGACTAAAGTTATGTTCAACCCCTTTACATTGAAGACGGTCTTACTCAACAACACAGAGATAGAAGGAATAGAAAACTATGTATACCTGGAACAAGAATCATCATCAATCATTAATGAAGTAAACAGAAGGATCAGGATCTGATGGAGCACTTTTGGCAAAAACTGTGTAACTCTGAAGCATGTGCAATTATGTCTGAAAAGTGTTTAACCAGTGTGTGCTACCAGGACTGACTTATGGAGCTGAAACATGGACACTCACAAGCAAGACGATGCAAAGAAAGGCTACAGACCATACAACGGAGCATGGAAAGATGTATGTTGGGCATCATAAGGAGAGACAGAGAACGAATTACTTGGAGAAGAAGCCACAAAAAGGTATATGATATCATGGAAAGAATTAAACGTTTAAAATGGAAATGGGCTGGACATATTGCAAGAAGACGGCACAACAGATGAACTACAAGTATCCTGGATTGGTACCTACGTGGTGTTAAACGTCCGAGAAACGCAAGATGGATCGACGAGATCAGAAAAGTGGCTGGTGTCAACTAGATGTCTAAAGCATCAGACAGAGTAAAATGGAAATAATTTAGAGACCTTCATCCAGCAGTGGATTGAAAATGGTTGATAATGACGATGATGACCGCACATGATACGAACACTTCACATATTTTGCAATAAAAATTAAATTAAAATAAGTGTTAAGAAAAGAGAAGATTGTGTGAGACAAGAATGGTTTCCTCAGCTACAACAATGATTTCCTACATGTTCACTCTGGTGACAATGATTTTCAAGTAAAGAGAGGCATGTCCAGCCCTTTTACAATAGTTCTCTTTCTTCTAAAGTGCTCCAAGTCAATACCTTCTAAAGCAGAAGGTCTTGCTCTAGAAGGTGTTGTTCAAGTACAGTATAGAGAAAACTAGAGCACCAACAAATGCCTCTGGGAGTTAAATTTATATTTCAGACGCAAAAACTTTTGTATCAACAAGACTTCTACAAAAACCCTTTCTCACCATACTAATATTTAATTAGCTTCAAAGTTACTCAGTATCATGTTGCATCGATAAAGCTGAATCGATGACGTCGATACACAAAATACGACGCCATTCTTTAAATGATGTCTGCCGCATTTTGGGAGAAGTTCGTGTAAATTTATACTACGCAAATATACTATAAAGAATTAGTCATGGTCAGACCAAATGGTAGAACATATCGATATCGATACTGCAAGAACAAATATTTCAATTGCCTCAAAACTGCATTCGAAATTTGTGTATAACGAAATGCTAATAATGCTCTAATTTTGGAAACTTATGCAATTTGAGGCCAAATTCATTCGTACTTCCTTAGTTATAGTTGAAAATATTTTTTCGAAAAAAAAGACAAAATCTTTACACAGTTTTGATGGCGTTTTCTCGAATGCGAGAAACCTCTGAACGTCTGACAGCGTTGAATTTGTCATCCTATCATTTGCGAATCAGTATCTAATTCAGTGAATGCTTTCAACGATGTTTTTCCCGAAACATTTACTTTTTTTACCATGGCTCTAAATCAGTGTTTCCCAAAGTGGGCGATGGAATGGTCCAAGTCCAAAAGGGGCGATAGAACCTACTCATTTAACATAGGATCCTACGGGTTTACTTGAGTTGAGGGTGGGGGGGGGGCGATGAGAGGAAAAACTTTCTGATGAAGGTTGCGATGGAACAAAAAGTTTGGGAGACTATGCTCTAAATCAGTGGTTCTCAACCTGGGGCCATATGGCCCCCTTGCGGTCCGGTCCTGGGATATTCTAGGGGACCACGGGAGAAAATCAGAAGAAAGGTGATCCACGACAGGTGGTGAAGGGGATCATAGAGAGCAGAAAAAAGCTTTAAAAGTTAAACATGGTTGAAAAAAATATTACTACTTTCAGAATTCATCAGATCCGTTCATAGAACCACGGTCATCTTAACCCTTGGGTCTGTGTGGGCATGACCCAGGTCTTCATGTCTATAATGGAGGGGGGGGGGGACGACTGCACTATATGGGATCTGGTACTATGGTTTTTATCTGTTACTTCCAGCTAAGTATGGGGGGCCGCCAGAGTAACGGTTGATGTGTTGGGAGGGTCGATTTATCGTGCATATTCGTTGGATCGTACCGTATTTTACACAGACTGTTTTTTAACGTATAATTTGACTCTTGGGAGAGATGATAATCCGCCATTTTTGAGTCCGTGCCTAGCCAGGATTCCAGAGATTGATCTGATTTATTAAAATTTCATTCATAATAAAAAAATATAAAGTATCTCAATCTTTGATGAGGGTAGAGGAGGCCCTGGATAGGACAGGGGGGAAAAATGTGATCCATAGGGTGCCATGAGCTGAAAAATGTTAAGAAACACTGCTCTAAATCAACGACGAAAACAAGTCGGCTGTACGGCCCTCCCTAGACAATGACATTTGAAGGCTAAAAGCTCAAAATTTCTTGATATTTATTTTCAAGAAATTCATTGCGATCCCCCCCCCCAAGCCTTTTGTGCCCCTTCCAAAGGTTAATCCTGCGTATGCCTCTGATTGAACTACCACCCTTCGAGAATATACATAGGGAGTCCGACCACCATCTGCTGACACTGCTGTAGTGAGTTTTGCTATTGTATGGACGGGGATTACTTTTCACATGATTATAGACTGAAGACACTATATTTTGAGCTTGCGTTTCAAGTATATTAATTACTGGTTTAAGTTGAGCATTAACTAAAAAAGTGGTATAGAATGCTGTTGCTAGTTGGTGCAAAAGTACCTAGCATTGAACTCTCGTCGTCTTCATCATGGTTTCTCTAAATTTCAGAGATGCTAATCAGTTAATGGCAAGATGGTTGCTTGAAAACAACCATTAGACAAATCCCCGCGATCACTATGCACACTCTTTGTGAACCCCCAACATTTCAAGAACATGTATACGCTTTTTTACAAGAGTCCAGCAAATCACTAAAGCACAACGCATATGACGCTCCTCTCCCCATAAGTGAGATAGGACGGGAGGGGTGGGGGGGGGGTGGTCTGTAAAGGTCAAACGTCTACTAGAGAAGGGAGTCTATAGAGGAATTGTCAACGGGGGGTGTCAGTTCAGGTGGCCATAAAATTTCATGTTTTTTATAAAGGGTGGTTGATGACGTTAGGATAGAGCCCCCCCGCCGTCTTCAAAAGTCAGCAAATCCCAAACCCCGTTGCCCCTATCGATGCTGACGTAATACTTGATTAGCCTCTATGCATCTGCTCATAGCCAATGGTTTTTGAGCTTTCTTTCGAACCGGTTTATCGCCTTGGGCAATTTACTACCGAGTGAGGTGTGCTGGAAGTGTGAGTGAGCGTACCTTTCAGTCTAGGTGTGTATCTAGTGCTGTGTGTGATTTTTCAGTGCTGCCATCTACATTAAAGATTGTGAGCTAAGCGTAATGATTGAGTATGTGTACCGTTGTTAGCTTATTGTTCTCTGTGGTGAGACCTTTTTCACGAGGAGATCGGCTCGCATTCAATTTGAAGTTGGAAACCACAGAAAAACAATTTCAGTCGACCATGATTTTTGAGCTAATCGGTAACATATCTATTTTATTTCAGTGTGGACATTTTTATTGACTGTCAGCGGCCTTATACCACATAACCCGATTTGTTTTGTTTATGAGGTGATAGAGGAAGGCGAGAGGAAAAACTATCTTCCGCGAGAGGACAGAACGTAAGTTGAAATATGACTTCCGCTCCGGAAGGTTGTATTTTGGGAGGTGTGCAGTAAAATAAAGACGCTCCATTATGGTCTTCCTGTTATCTTGTGCGGTTTTCTCATAAGAATCGATGGCACTCCGAAGTTTTCTGTTGTGAATTTTTGCAGTAGCTCTTGCGCATAACGTGAAACCAATAAAAATCATTAAAATAATAAAAGTGACTGAAAAAATAACCACAGCATGAAAGAAACGAAACAGAAACGATGTATGGTTTCATTAATATCTAGTGTCAAAATCCTCAAAATCTCTGCCCGCAACAGAATCTTTTCGCAATATTCATAATTATGTAAAATATTTGCTGCTAAGTTTTGTAAATGATAGCAAATGCAATACACAATTCGCAATTTAGAATATTAAAACAATGTTTTGAGACGTCCTTGAGAGCGTTAGTTTTACACCAAAAATTATTGTAAAACATTTTTGAAAAGTTCCCTTGAAGTTTGAAATCACCTGTGCTGATCCATGGATCGCACAGTAAATAATTGGATCCCAAATAAGACATTTGAGGGCGTGAACATATGAAATCAAATTCTTCAACTAACTCTTCTCTCAAATAAAAAAAAGAAAAAATAACCACACACGTGACCATAGAGACTTCTAAAATATCTCTAGAGATTGAATCTCTATTGATCTATTGAATCTTCCCTCGAGATTCAATCCTTTTTGTGTGTTCGTAAGCCGAGATTAGTTCGTAAACGGATTCATTTCTTGTTGTTCGTTCGTAAACCGAATTGTTCGCAATCCAGCCGTTCGTAAACCGAAAGTTGACCGTATACCTTTATTTGAAAACAGCAAAAACAAAATGAGATCAATAATATATAAATTGTGCTTTGTTTGTTATCTTTCAATTTCGGTCCCAAAAAGCCTCGAAGTGATCATCCGTTTAATCTCTTTAAAAGCGGGACAAATAAATGTCGCTATGACAATACCGTTCCCGGTAAAAACTGATTCCATTGGTATTTTCTTCTGTATTGCATTTTATTTTTCCATTAGACTATATTTAATTTATTTTTATTCTTTTCAGGAAAGAGCTGCCATATCAAAGCTACTCGCCAAGCTATGGAGACTTAAAAGGTGAACCGCATCAGTAAACTTCCTAACTTGGAGGGGTGAATGCATAAAAGAGGGGAAAACGGCAGACCCACAACATCAAAAATTTCTCGCTTAAAAAAAAAAAGAAAGGAAAACCGACTCGTAGTTTTTAGTTGCAATTTTGTAGTAGAGATGCAGCGCTGATATACCTATGCAGAGAAGAGTCTCACGTCAGGGAATTCGAAATTTTCCAGCATGCACCAATTCGTTTTATAAAAATTCGTTTGAAGGGATACATCTGAGCTCGTGTCTCTGTAACTCCGTCACTCCATCTACAACAGTCGTTTTGAGTCTTCCGGAGCTCACGCCCCCCCCCCCCCAAATGACGGGCCTGTCACGGCCCGATTAATTTACCTTTTGTAAGTGGAAGGCTCGGTCATACGCACAACTAATGGGAAATAAATGGGAAAATGAAACAAATGGCTTTCAGAGCCCAGCAGTTGAAAAACACTGATCTGCAGTGTAAAGCAAACATTCTCATTACTGTTAGGAGCACCCCCTTACTTTTCAGTAACTAACGTACTATTCCGCACTGAAAATTCATTTTTCATGTTGTGGGTCATGCGTCACCGTGTTTTCATCATTTCGAAAGCATATGGCTTGACTCTGAAAAATTAATAATCACATGGTGCAAGGGAAATATGGAATAAAGAAAGAAATACTGTTGAAACCATGAGATTTTTTTGCTCTCCTCAAGGTTTTAACAGTATTTCTCTTTCTTTATTCCATATTTTCCTTGCACCATGTGATCATTAATTTTTCAGAGAGTCAAGCCATATGCTTTCGAAATGATGGAAATATGGTTTTCAGCAGCTTAACGATCAGGGACACAATATCTCGTCGACGCAAATGGAAGAAATTCATTCCAGCTCTATATACACCTGGTTTTTTAAATCTCTTTTATCATACACGCGAAGCTTCATTGTAACCATGAGAACGGAAGATGTTTTTTCCCTCCTCCCTGTTCTTTCTATAAGGCCTCTACTCTTGTTTCGTGATTCCCCCCCCCCTCCACATATAGTGTATGTTTCTACTACACATATATACAAGAGAGGGGAAAAGAACTCATACGGGAGGAGAGAAAGAGATGGTGAGGGTAAAAAAAAACTATACTGGAGTCCTTTTTTCCTTCTTCTATTTCTAAGATGCGGTAAGTGGTAACCAGTTTTTTTTTAGGTTTATCGCTAATTTCTCAAATATAGATCGTCCAAATTTGTTGCCAAAAGCCTATACATGAAGGGGGGGGGGGGGGAGGGAGGTTAAACGAAAATCACAAATTTTTTTGAGAAGAAAATTTAAAACTTATGAAGGTGGATGATCAATGTGCAATGAGCATGAGCTCGTTGGCCATGCTATCTGATCATGGACTCTCGAGCCAGGGATTCTCGAGACATGGGTCACGACCCAAACAGGATTTGCAGGGGCTTCCTAGATGAATCGTCAAAATCACATTGATTCTTGAGCTACTATTATTACTTGACTATACATACATCTTGTACATATTCCCTCCGCTGAATTTCTAACGAATCGGTAAATTCAGGAACTTGTTTTGTATATCTGTGCCCATAAAGTATTTATGTAGTCGGAGTTATGCTCGTTTCGTGTAACTTCTGCTGCCATCTGGCTTCCATATTTTGAAGTGAAATTGGCAAATTCTTGAATTTTCATGTACGTAAATATCGTGCTGAAGGTCTGCCTGCTCCCTGCGGAGGATCCTCGAGCTTTTTTTCCCTCTGGAAGATGGTTCAGCGTTCTTTTGATTTTCCCTCTTCGTGCCTGAATCATCAGAAATTGTGAGTAAAAAGATTTATTTTTTTCTCATTGTGTATGCGCTGTCTTCCTTAGTTCATCGACTCACCCCTCACGCGATATTTGCCTGCTCAATAATTCGCACTTTGTCTAAGTAATTAGTAGGTCAGTCTCCTGTTCTTACGGTGGTTCTCCATCACACAAAAGGTTCAAGCGCTCTTCCGTGATTCGCCATTTTTCACCCAGAAACCGATTCCGTCTGTCACTGCGTGAAGTAAAACGAATCTGCGCCGAGTATCAGAGATCGTGTACGATGCCAATTTACGCACCTGGTCGTTTGCTCTTGTTATTTAGTGTTAGAGCAACAGATTCGAGACAACCTTTCTTTATTGTTTCCTTAGGACCAGCGCTAGCTGACGTTGAGCTTACGATTTCTTGTTACACGTATGTTCTAGATAAAAGGCTTCTTTCTCTTCCGGGTGTGGAACAAACATCTTTAATGGAATTACAGTTACATCTTCTCAGATGCACCAACAAAATCAACCACACAATTTTAGAATGCAGTTGTTACGGGAAATGTGATGGATTCGGTTATTATGCATAATTCACTGGCATTGTGGATAATTATCATTATTATTAGACTCTAATAATTAATGGCTGACATCCGTTTAAAACCAGCAATCATTTTATTTTGAGAACTACAACAGATACTTTTATTCGGTAGGTGACAGCAGAGGTCCTATTTTAATGCGATTTATCGTATTCATAACAGCAAAGTATAAGTATGAAATATAATAAGTCACAGAAGGTTAGGAAATTTGATCCTATTTTTTTTCCTTTTTTTCGCCTGCTCACAAATTATTTCTCCAGTTTATGTCGGTTCTCAAAAATGCTCTCTTAATTTAAGCGATCTGCAATGAGGAAAAGGTTGAAGAACATAACACTAAACCTTGGAAGGCCCAGGCTTTTGCGCCAATGTGTTGACCCCCCATGACGAGGTGCATGGTTTAGTACTAGTTTGAAGCTCATTGATGGTGATGGAATTCGAATAGAAGTACACTGGGTGGTTCACTTTGCGACATGGCAGAAAGGTTAAGAAATAAATCTTAAAA
Source organism: Pholcus phalangioides (assembly GCF_987345545.1). Classification (NCBI taxonomy): domain Eukaryota; kingdom Metazoa; phylum Arthropoda; class Arachnida; order Araneae; family Pholcidae; genus Pholcus; species Pholcus phalangioides. The sequence goes on from NW_028301607.1 coordinate 17,077,539, forward strand.
TTAAATACAATTTTTGCCCACACCGGCTCTGTTATAGTTTTTCTCACCAAATAATTGTTGAGTGGAATTCATCCCTCTTCCTCTTTTTTGCCATTGAATTCTCCACATCTGATGTCTTTGAATAAAAAACTCAAAACATTATCTGTACTCGCATCTGCATTCAATTGTATACGCAATTGGAGTAATAGGAGTAATTTTTTTTTCCTACTAAAGCTTCAGCCGACTTGGGATGAAAACACGAGAGCGGTTGTTTTAGTTTTACGCTGAAAAGTGGGTGAAATTTTCTCATCTTGGGACATAATTTCTTGTTACGAACTTTTCCAAGATACAGTCACGGAAAATAGCGATTTCAAAGGTTTAGGTAATACGTATGACGATCATTTGTGGGGTCTTTGATCACTCTCACTCGATAGTAAGAAGCTAAATGCGTTTTCTTCTCCGTTATAAACGCGGCTGTATGAGCAGTCATTTTCTTGTAAAAGAACAATTATTTTTGTTCGTACAATCGTCTGAACTGATTTCTATTTGGTTCCTTACAGCTTTACGAGGAAACAATAAAGTGTTTCTTTATTGTTTTGTTCTTCAAAATCTTCAAAAATCCTATAACTGGAGTAATATTGATGTGAACTTCCAATGATTTTCCATTTACATTCAACGGATTCATCGTAAAAGATTTCTATTTCCAATTGGAACACATTAAATTACTTGCGAGGCAGTCAATAAACTTTATTGTTAACATCGAAAAGGCCATAAAAATGTATATAGTTGTGCGTTTAATTTCATTTATTTACGTGTAATTTCTTTCATTACTTTAGAGCATTTACCTTTATTAATATGGCTAAAAATCAATAAAGTTTATTGCATGTACGACTAGAAAATACTGTATCGAAGTACTAAAAGAAAATTCTCTGCGCATGTATGCAGAAATATTTGGGCATGCATGAAAAATTGAATTTATCATGAATATTTTCAAGTACCAACGAGCAAACTTCTTCCAGCCTCTTTCAATATAGAAGAAGGGGGAAAAAGGCAAACCTTTTCTGGTACTTTTTAATATAAAAAATTATGTAGCAATACAATCTTTCCGCATCATTTAGCGACATGATTAAATGTCATGCCGAATTTTTTCTTGACTCGTTTTACTATAAATTCTTATTTCTCTTGACACTATCAGACAGAAATAAAAACTTATCTTTTAAGAATTTTCATTTTTGTGCTCAATTCATTTTTTTATCTTGGTAGAGAGATGTTTCAATGCAGTCGCTCAATAATTTTCATTTCTTTGACCAAATAACGTGGACTAAGAGCCAGAAACCAGATCCTGAGGAGCTGGGCCAACAACCCCTTATAGATAGATCTATGGTCTATGGGGGGGGGGGGTTTCATCATATGTTATATTTAGGCAGTTCTACAGGAGACGCTTGGTTAAATATGTTTGAAAAATACATTTAATTGGTCGATGTACAGTATTTATTATCTTTAGTTTTGATGGATCGTTTCAATAACTAATTTAATGTCATAGAGAGCCTTATTGGCCATGCCAAAGTTTTTATTCTTAGTATCGGTGTCGCAGGTCATTTTATAAGAAATTCATACTGGTGAGCTCAATAAAAAGTAACTCCTCTTTGCTGACTTCAAAGCTTTTTACGTACGCGGAGCCCTCGAAAATTTTTAGAATATCTAGCGGCACCCCTTTCTGGTCGGAGAATTAGGTGACAACCAGCTTCCAAAGTGCCCCCCCCCCCATGACACAGTTTTCAGGAATAATAACGTTATTGCCACTCTCTATAATTTTATTACCAAGATATTTCACAGCTCCCGACCGATCTCACGGTACCTTCAGGGTGCTTCTTCACACCCTTTGGGAATCACTGCTCAAAGGCACTTCTAAACTTTCATTCCCGTGGCACCCTTGAGAATGAGATTAGAATTTTACATCACACAACCAATGTACCTGTACTAAACAGCAGGTAAAATAACCAATCTCGTCGCACCCTAGGGAGGGAGGGCATCGCGCGCGTACACTATTTCGGATTTACTGTTCTAGGAGAAGCAGTTTTTATTTAACACTCATCCAAAAACAGATTCGGGTCACCTTTGTGGGTTCAAGCGATTTCAAGAGGTCTGTGAGCTTGAATGAGAAAAAGTAATTAACTGTGTTTTTACAGTGCTTTGTACTGAATATTATTTTACAAAGGGATCCGGGACCTTCATTTTATTGGCACAAGAGGTCCGTAGAACACACAAAAGGTTAAGAACCACTGTTTTAGCGACTCTAGATTGAGTTGAATAGCTCCCTCCTCTTTGTCTGAGGTGGGGGAAGTTGAGATGCGAATTAAAAAAGGTTATTTCAAAAATCTGTGAATTGTTACGGTACTCAATCGGTGACGATTTTTCTCTTTAATAGAGAGTCAAACAGAAAGTCTGATGTACTTTTTGACCCACTAGTTGCAGTGTCAAAAAAGGACAATTTTATAATTCGGCAAATGACCTGTACGATAATCAACAATTTCACTATTATGATACTCTGCGGACCAAGAAAAAAATATCGTTCTAGAGGGATTATCGTTACATCGGGAAGTCCAGTTCAGTATTAGATGTAGGCAACTAGCTATAATACCCGGCGATGCACGGGTTTTCTTCATTACTGGGAGGATTGAAAAAGTGACTAGAAAGATATAAACTATTATACATATACCGACAGGATTAAAGCAGTAACAAGCCATTGTAAAGGCATATGCATGTGTGGAACGAATTGCTATTGAACCACGGTAACCAAAGTAAACATTCCCGAAGTGTTGTTGAGGCCCAAAAAACCATTGTTGCCCGAAAGTTTTTTTGCCCATTTCGGGAACAAACTTTTAAAATAGCTTATCGTTCAAGTTGGGTCCCGTTTGGTGTATGTATATATATATATATATATATATATATATATATATATATATATATATATATATATGCAAAATTTGGCGACGATGGATCTAAAATTTAGATTTGTAGAGAACATACACGCAACACACAAAATCAATTTTATACATAGATTTGAAAAAATATCGTTGTAGCGAGGTTTTACTGTATAAGTAAACCGTATAATACAGATTATAGATTGATAAGTAAAAAAAAAAAAAACTCATTTTAGGTGCATTAACTTGTATAAATAGGGCGTGTTATTCACGAAACAAACAAACTTCAGGTATTTCTTCCCGAAAACGAAATCCATCATGTGTTTGGGAAAAAAATCACAACGATGCTGTCAAAAGATCGTCGAGTGCTTTATCGATTCACCCCATTCATTTAAATGCTCGTTTGAAGTGAATGTCGTCAACAATTTTGATGTATTATTTTCCGAACAGCACTTGGTCTCTTTGACGCAACAGATGATCGACATGCCTTGATTTCGTGGAATAGCCCCCCCCCCCCCACCACAAAAAAAAAAAAATAATAATAATAATACATCCTTCCTCCAAACCAAATACTGTACTTACCTATCGACAGATTTTCAGTGAATTGGATTTTCAGAATAGACGGTTCTACGTCAAAAAAAAGGAAAGGACATAATTAGCTCATCTTTTTCTCTAACGCACGACGAACTTGCCACAACCGCTGAATTAGTCCATTCGTTTTCATCTTGAAGCAAAAATGCTCAACCTTTGGCTAAGCGTGGGCCACTTAAATGGCTTTTATAAGCTGTCGACGGCCACTTGAATAACTTTTTTAATATACTCGCGGGGCAATTAAATGAGTCAAAAATTTCTAATTGAATTCCATAAAGTAGCTTTCCTTAACCTTTCTGAACCCAAGCGTATTTTAGGCGTATTCCTCATCAGACAACGCATCATTCCGGCCAAGCTTTAAGATGCTGCGTAAAATTCGACTTGCAATAACTAATGAAACTTTATTTAGATTTCATTCTTTGCCAAAGTATCAGTTGATAGGGTGCTTCTAATGAATAAATTGGTTAAAATCTCTGAAGTACGTATTTATGCGTGTGTGAACCGCCCCCTCTCCTCCTCAGCAGAAAAGATACTTCAACTTTAATAACCTGTAAATAGTCATCTTGGGGGAAGCGGGTTCGGGAGTTTACTTGTTAAGTGTGGGAAAATGACTGATATACAGTCGGCCCCACTTAACCGGATAGAGGATATGTAGGCTACTATTCATTTAAAATTATTAAAATTAAGTTGACGATTAACACACACACTCTAGTGAAACAACTCTTTGTGAATATCTAACACACAATGCTCTTCACCAATATTTTAATTAAAAAATACTAACTAAATAAAAACACTTCCCCTAATTGTTTTAAGCGGTGTATATATATATACAGTATATCTATATATAGAAATGTCCTCTTCTACATTTGTTAATACAAGATTCATTGAAAGACTGGTTATTTGTGTAGATGAAGATTACAAGGAAGAAAATTCATCACACACTGCCCTACATAACCAGTCTTTCAATGAATCTTGAATTAACAAGTGGAGAGGACATTTCTATATGCATGTGGCCATCTGGCGGCCTATGTCGTTCACGAGCTATTACTTGATTGTTGCCGCCTCCACGTACGGAGCCTTTCAACATATATATATGCTCCAAGACTAAAATATTCTATAGGCTTCTATATTCATAGCTTAGATGACAGAGCACTCGTCCGGCAAGCGAGAGACCGGGGTTCGAGTCCCCGTGGGGGGGGCAGTGATGAATTTCCTTCCTTGTAAGTCTTTCAATGAATCTTGTATATCTACACTCATGTCCATAAATTGAGGATAATGCCAGCGCCGGCAAATAAAGGTTCAGAAACAAAACAAACGTTACTTATTCATAAAGCCCATTTATTAAACAAAAGATAAAGAACAAAAACGATGGTGTATGTATGATACCATTCATAAAAACTACGATTTTTGCTCCCTGGAGCAATTGCAAAAAATATCTCCTTTACAAAAACTTACTATTACATGGTTGGTATGATGGTTAATACATTGTATGTCTCCCATGCGATGAAATACAGTCCGTACAACGCCTAGGCATGCTGAGTATCAAATTATCGATCTGATCTTGGGGAAGATCACTCCACTCAGCAAGCAATGCTCTCCTCCGAAGTTCCGGTACACATGTAGAAGGTGGTTGACGGGCTGCAACTCGTCAGCCAAGCATGTCCCACGCATGCTCTATCGGATTCAAGTCAGGTGAGAATGCTGGCCATTCCATACGGGCTATATCCTCAGATTCAAGGCATTCGCTTACGACGTTTGCTCGGTGAGGACGGGCGTTGTCATCCATAATCACAAATTCTGCGCCCATGGCACCCCTAAACAAACGTACATGTTGTTCCAGAATGATCTCCCGATAAATTTGGGCTTTCATGGTTCCGGTTTGAACATGCAGATCTGTTCTGGAACCCAGTATAATTCCACCCCAAACGAGCAATGCTGCACCATCGTAACGGTGTCGTTCAATGATGTTGTCTTGGTGGTAACGGGTACCTGGCATTCTCCATATGAAAGTCCGACGCGAATCAGACTGCAAGCTAAACCTGGACTCGTTGGAAAACATCACACAAGCCCACTGTGACGATGTCCACATTGCATGTTCTCTACTCCAGGCTAATCGCTGCCGACAGTGAGTTGCCGTGAGCGGAACACATCTGACAGACCTGCGAGCAGCATATAGACCAATATCTCCCAAACGTCTGCACACGGTTTGCCTTGAAACTGTGGTACCCGTGGCTGCAGATAGCTGACGAGACAGGTCGGATGCTGTGCTCCGTCTGCTTCTTTCGGCAGTTACTGCCAAATACCGGTCTTCATTCGGCGTTGTAACTCGGGGGCGACCTGTACTGTAACGTCTACTGACATTTCCGTTATCTCGGAATCGTTGCCAAAGCCTAGAGATGACACTTTGGGCAATTCCAAGTTCCTCGGATACTTCCATCTGAGTACGCCCACATTCCAGGCGGCCGATAATTCTACCACGTAAAAAATCATCGACAATGTAAAAACTATATATACTATTAGCTGTGTTAAAGAGCAATTGAATTTTTCCCCCGCATAATCGGATATTATATACTGGAACCGTTGATATCCGTTCAAGCGAGGCCGACTGGGTGTGAAATCATGTGCTTAAGTTTACAGTGGTATTAGTTTAGTGCACCTTCCCCCCCCCCCCAAATGAAAGTTGACTACGGCCCTGGGTCGCGGGCAGCCGGGTCTACGGCCTTGGTCCCGCTGTCCGCCAGACGGCGGTCTACCCCGGCCGTCAGCCCTGGTCCATAGCGATGAGGATTCAAAGGAAATTAACTGGAGAAACGAAGAACGAAAACCGCTCAGAATAGATGACCATCAAAAAGGAAAGAAACTAGGAGATACCTGATATGTATTATTGAAGAAAGTGCCGCCGTCTCGATTTGCACTCGAGTTCCCACGGGGTTGGCGATAAATTCTATTTTAGGAGCTGCTGTAATATGAAAGCTAACTCATCTAGTGAAAGAAGAGCGTCCATTTTTGTAGTGCAACAACTCTAATTTCGCCGTGTTCGTTAGAGGGGAAAGGAATTGCTAGAGGAGAAGTAAATAGCCAATAGGAGTAACATTTGGTTAAGCTTGCATCAGCATAATCCAGAGAGAGGGGCAAGCGGAAGCCAACATCCGCGAGAGGTTGAATCAAGCTGCTTGGAAAGGAATCGAACTCTCGGGGGACTGCATTAACAAAGTATTTGGGAAGACGAAATCATCTTATAGATCTCCTCGTTCCACCATAAAAAGGAAAAAAAAAACAAAAACTACGAGGGTTCCAGTGTAGACAGCTTAACTCGCTGATGTAGCAGCTTCACAAACCCAAACGCTTTAGTAAAACCATGATGGAAGGAATATTCTTCAACATGGCCGAGTCGTATTGATTAGATGATAAAACAGATAATTTTTACTAAAATGAATTCATGTATTAAACAATATAAAAAGTCCAAGGAGTGATGAGTATAAGAGCAAACTCTGTATACATAAAGGTCCTGAAAATACCACCCACAAACTTTGAAAGATGGTACATAGAGGACACATATAAGTTAATTAATGTTATTTATAAAAACATGGCTGTCCACCAACACATAAAAACGCGGGCATTTAGCGATTTCGATTTTGGAAGAGAGCAGCACTGTTAGTCAATGCGCATAAAAAAATTTCACTCCTCTAAATTTCGTTGAGTGAAAAAACTCGTTCAAAAATGTTAAGTAATTTCTTTAATAGTTATTTTTCTGTTTTCATGAAAAAAATACTTCCTTTGGAAAACTTCCCCTTAAAATTTTGTGAAATTAGTCTAAATTTTTTTCTCGGATAACACTAGATAGCAGCATATCTAATACACAGCCTCTGGCCTGCTAAAAAAATTTCCTGTAAAAGCATAAAAAACACGATTCATTCCTAGGGGACAAAGGCCGTAATTGGGATTTTTGAGGGTGGGAAGGGAACAAACATGATCTCCCCACTGCTAATTTCCATTATTTTATAACGTTATTTTTGGGGTTTTCTAAAACTTACTACCCGGGGCAGGTGACCCTAGTTCCGGCCCTGACCTAAGCTAATCGCATTTCCTGGATAAAACAACAGTAAATCTGTACAGAAAAATACAGGACATTGCCAATTATCACCAAAAAAAGTTCTCAGAGGCAGGGCCTGTTCTTCAGGAGTTCGGACCATGGGCAAGCATGAATTTTTGAATGCTCCCCATTTATACAGAATTCTTTGGAGGCACATAGTACTATTATATGTAACAATGCAGCATATAATTACCAACAAAATAAATTCCATGTTTGGGCAATATTCTACGGAAAGTGGAGGGAAAAGACTGAAATGTTAAAGGTAGATAACTTTTAGGGGCCCCTAAAACTTTGTGGGCGATATCATGGGCCCTGTTTGTCCACGTGGAAAAAAAAACCTTGGTCAAAGGTGAGCAAAGTTTCCATTTATCACTAACATATCGCCAATAGGAATTAAATTGCTACTGCCAGTGAATTAAAATTTAAAAAAAATGTTTAGGTAAACTAATATGCGAGATGAATATTTACATTACTAATAAACATTGTGACTATGATATGTCATTGATTTTAGGGCCTACCGTTGTAATTAAAGAGCTAAGAATTAAATGTGAAGTAAGTATTTATGAGGTGATAAAATAAAAATTACAAAATATTTAGATTTGAGTTTCCCCCCCCCCCCAAAATATGAAATCATTTTGTGAAAAAACCTTGCGATGGAAAAAAATGGATCACATTTTTGGAATCAGCACTGAAAATAATATAAAAGTCAGTGGTATCAAAACTTAAAAAAAAAAACAGCTTTCGAAAAGTTTTATTTCATAGACCTGTATTATTAACAGGGTTCCCACTCAAAAAAATTAGAAAAAGCAGGACGGGGAGGGTACCTCCCAGACAATATAATCATAGCATAACAAAAAAAAAATCCCCAAAATTTTTTAATTAAAAAACAAATTTTTTTTCACGACACTATTTTAATATCCTATAAGATTAAGATTGACAAGCCAAAGCAAAATAACAGAAATGACTTGGTTACAAAAACAATTTTCGGCCAAAACAATAAACTAGCAACCATAGATAATTCTTTTCTCTGTCTCTCCCCACAATATAAATTTACAATCTTTCTTGGATGCTTTCACAGTCCAGTCTGCCAACTCTCTTGGACAATGCACGGCAAATTATGAAGTTTTTAAAAATAACACACTGTCGAAACCACTTTCAAACGCACAGTGCAAAATGTGTAAATTACATGATCCTATTTAAATAAGCCAAGGTGAACCAGATGGTTTTACTGCACGGTCCATCCCTTTTTAAAGGGATTTTTTTACATTTCACTGATCAGTGATCACTCGCACAAAATACCAGTGTAATCAGTTTTGACAAATGAAGCACTTTCATTTCTAGCTCTTTGCTAAGCATTGTAAATATTTTTTATGCCTTTTCATGCCCTAGAAATACAGAAGAAACTTGAATGCTATTAGGTACCATCAGTCGCTAAACCTGGAATAGGTCTATGTACCCAACTGCTTCGTTATGCAAACTGTTGTTTCACCTATACACAAAATGTGCACCTAATTTTAAATGATGAATGTTAGTTACTGTCCAAGACCATGAAGCACAGTAAATACAAAATTATTTTTTTTCAACCAGGCAGAAGTTTTTAACGACTACTCTACTTGTAGAACCCTCAAACTATGCAAATGAAAAATTACTAAACCACCAAATGGGGTTCCCATACATCTTGCCCCCCAAATAAACATAAAAACAATACAATTTACGCCTTGGCAGAATCATTAATTATAATCTACTACATTTGCAATATTTGGCAGTATATAGATGATTCCCTGCTGAATTAGAACCAATTACATGAATTTTGTTGAGAGGATTTAGTAAGGAAAAGTAGGACAAAACTGAGAAAAACAAAAGTAGGGCATTTTACCAAAAAGTAGAGTGAGAGACCTGTATTAATCTTAATACATTTTCAGTAATGAGTAAAAATTTAAGTAAGCTTCCTCAAAAAATCTCCTGTTGTCTGGCCACAGAGCACAATAGATCTACAACAGTAGGTCATTGAATCATTATACTTCGTTCAGTTTGTAAAACAGATGGCAGCACTAAAAAATTCATGCCTAACACTAGGTGTGCAAGACTGTTAGGGACACATACACAATTCATTCAGAAAAAATACCTGTGGTGATAGACCATAGTTGTGATCAGTTTGAACGAATTGAAGGTCCACACACATAAGATCAGTGAAATCTTGTTTTCATTTGGAGATATCTCATCTCAGATTAAAAAATATATATATATATATTTGTCTATCCTCTAATAGCCATTTCCACTCGTCAGATGCACAGTTAAGAATCCAATTAAAACATGTTTGTGAGTGATGGGACAGATCATCCTGAACAGGCCCATCACTTATGTAAATAGACCTTTAATGTGGTTCATCATTTCACTATAGCACATAAATTTACTTGAAAAAATCTGAAGCAGAAATTCATCACAGCAAATTGTATCCATTGTCAGCATTATTAACATAGAAGAAAACAATAAATAGTCGAGCCTTTTATGTGACCCCAAATCTATACCAGCCATCAACTTCAACTAATCCCACTAATATGTTTTGACAAAAAAAGATCAGTAAAAAGAAAAAAAAAACATCTCTTTTCAAATTAAAAAAAAACTACCTCTTTATTTGATCACAGAAAAGATGCATGTAAAAAAAGGAACAAACACTTTCTTTCGTGAAGATGAATGCCATGTACAATTGAGACTATGACGACTAATTTCTCTCTCTGGAAAGACCTGCGACTCTTTTCATAAAAACAAGAAAAGAAGACCCTTTACCGCATTCGGTAGTCGAAACAGGCATTCAGATCCGATAATTCACCACTAAATTCAATGTCTATGGAAAAATCAAGATCTCTCTGAAAAATAGGGGAGGGGGGAAAAGAGAATAAATAAAAACCACCTGAATGAATGAATTATCACAAATGTAATTAAATTTTTCTTCACAATGTTTTCACACATTCATTTCAAGTTGACAATTATATATATGATAAGCTAAAAACAAAAACAAAAAAACATTGCCGCTGTGGTGGTCGAGTGGTTATAGTGCCGGACTCGTGATGCGAGGATCTGGGTTCGAACCCCACAGTGGTGGTCGGCTGAAGTTGGTTTTCTGTGGTTCCCAACTTCAAGGCGCAAATGCGAGCCGATCTCCCCGTTAAAAAGTCTCGCCACAGAGAGCAACAGTCCTACAACGGTAAATCATTCAACCATAACACTTCACTCATAGTTAGTAAAACTGGGGGCAGATGACAGCACTACACATAACAAGCATTACACAGAAGCAAACTTTACGTCAGGTTGCACTACACGTACACTTCCGCATGTACCGATTGGTTGGGGGGGGCTCCGCGGGCGGGCGGTGCATGTGTGGTGTAGCAGTAGTAGATAGGGGCTCGGGGATCCATGATGTTCTTAAGTCAGCCACGTCGTTGGGCAATTTGCCTGTTGTGGCGTTGTATTTGTATTATGCAAAATACAAATGACTGAATACCAAGCAAAGATATGTTTCAGAAAGAAAATTCACATTCCTCTGTGAGGAATCAAACCACCAACCTCTCACAGTCTGGACAAGCACTCCACCATTTAAGCTACAAAAGGACAGACATTTTCTTCCCTTGTAGGATATATTTATGCTGAACGGGACTGTACAGTGGGCAACCTCCTAGCTCTGCTCACTACTTTACCACACACCAACTCCAGTCGTATATTGCTATATAGCAATTTCAAACCAGTGGAGTTCGGTGGGAAATTAAGGCGTGAGCTATCAGTAGTTGCCTTAACCGACTGACGGTTTGAGGGTGTTGAGAAAATCTACTTGAAAAAGGTTCAGGTAATTGTCACAAAACTGCTTCGAAAAAAATCCAACCATTTTTCCTTCCCCCCGTACAAACAGCGGGATATCGGATTTAGTGTTGTGTGGTTTGAAATTTTTGTTCCGCCCACTGTTGAATGCTTCTTTGTAGGAGAGGAAAAGAAAAGGTGTGTTCTCTCGTAAAAGAATTCAAACTAAGTACAATACTTGGCTTTTTGTGGGCTCGTCTTTTTTTCCCATTCCTCTGCCAACGTATTTTTTACTTTTCAAGTAAAGATCTGGGCAAAATGGAAGTGATTACACACGAGCGCTGATTTGAACAACTACCAAATTATTTTACTCAAAAATTTCAACAAACTTACCGTATTCCCACGCATTGGCCGGTATGCCGTAAAACACGAGGGGCACCAGCTTTTTGTATGTTGTGGTCTTGGCCACTTTCGGCATGCCGGAAAAAGTGAGGTTATAATAGGATCACAGCATGCATTCAGCTGAATCAGTGGACTTTCCGAATAAAGTTTATATATATATATTTTTTTTTCTAAATCGCTCTTCCTCGTTTTCTTTAAATATTAATTTGTCTCGTTCTTCCTCAGGAATAAATTGAATCTATGCATTATCTTGTGTTCATAAAACTTTGAAAAGAAAGTATTTTACTTACATAGTTCCTGAATTTTATTACTCCATGCCATCTGATATGAATTCAACTGTCAGCCTTCATTCATATACAGGGCCGCAATTAGGGGGAGCAGACGGGTCTCGTACCCCGGGCGCTGAACCCGAGGGGGTGCAAATTTCATTCTGAAACCTCTCCCTTACCATTACAAGAGGGCGTAAAAATGCGCGCTTGCCCCGGATGACCAAGCATCTAGTTGCGGCCCTGTTCATACGCATGTATAGAAGACTAATCAAATTTTACCTTCTTTCAATTACAGTACCGACATTGAACAATATTTCAGATTCTCTCTGAAATATTTCATTTCCTTCTTCCTCCCATTCAGTTATTCATTCTAATATTAAATATTCAACTGTTTATTTTCACTAACATCCAGTAAGAGCCATCATTGTTGGCTCCGCGGATATGTATAATTTATTTTCCTGATAAGAAATTAATAAAAAATAAAGATATTCAAGAATTTTCCAGAATCCGTGAATCAAATTTATCGGCATTCCGGAAAATACGGATATTTTCAGCATGCTGGTATGCCCCACTGTTTCCCGGCATGCCAGCTACTGTGGGGGAGTACGATAATTGTTTTGCTAAGAAATTAGTTTTTCTCACTAATTGAATTCAATTGCTGTGGCCCGTTTGATCGTTAAATTTCTTCCTAAAAACATTATTGTGCAAATAAATGTTATGTTAGGTTGTTTGACCTCAAGACCTGTAAGACCTTTCTATTATGTGGACAATGGTGCTATTGGAAGAGCCGTTGCCAGAAATTTCTTGTGGGTTGGGGGAAGGGAACTGACAGTGCAGTACTTAGTCAAGATTCCACAATATATAAGTAAAATTCTGGCATTTAGGGGGATGACTGGCAGTGGGGGTGGAGCCAGAGGATGCAGTGAGTGCTCGAGTACCTACAGTATTCTGTACCACTGATCTGAGCACCTCCAAAATTCATTCAGGGATCAATAGTTTCCATGTAAAGCTCAAGTCAAGCACCCACGGTTTCGTAACTCTTCCGACGTATCTAATGGCTGGGCCACCAGATCACTATCTTAGATGGAAAAAAAAAAGTCAGTCAACCATTTGGATGTTTCGTTTGTACAATGAGCACACTTTTTATAAGAAGTGTGAGTAAATGACCACAGAAGATACAATAAAAAAATTGTATTTTATTTTTAAATTTAAATGTACTTTTTTTTCGTTCAATGTTGAGGCATTGTGCTTGGTGAGCACGTACAAGCTCATTCATGTCCTGTCACATAAGTGTGAGGAATTGATGGATGAGCTGCACATTTTTTTTTTTTTTCGTACGTAATGCTTAATCATAAGCCGTGGCTCAGCTTTTACAGCACAATACTTTTTTACTGGATTTTCACCCGTGGCCACTTAGTATATTCTAGAGCTACTGTGTCGTCGCGTGGACATCATTCTGGGATCTCATCACGAGCATCCAGGTTTGTACCTCACTGGCGGCAGAGTGGTGGTCTACCGAAGTTTGTTTTCTGTGGTTTTTCAACTTAATGAACGGTTACAGCAGCGGTTCTCATCCTTTTTTTACTCGCGGAGCCCTTTTCAGTTTATAATTTCTATGGCGAAGCCCTGTTTCACTCGAGGAACACTTTTTGCATATAATTTTTATGGTAGAACCTTGTAGGCCTCTTATTTTTTATTTATCTATCAAAGTTACTGATTTGTTTTATTTTCCTAGAGTCACCGCGGAGCCCCTGGGAAGTGGAGCACCGGTTGAGAATCGCTGGGGTTACAGGTTTATCCTGCTTGAAAGTTCGAATTTACTCATGACCGGTCAACAATGTGATAACATGCTTATATTTATTTCCACTTCCAACAGTTTTTTTTTTAATTCTTACTATAACCGATAAAATTTAAAAAAAAAAAAAAGCCACACGCGAGTGCCCTTGCCTTATTTATTTTTTAGAACATTGCTCAACGAAGTGATGAACAATGATATAAAAATGTATATATTTGCATAAGCACTGGTACTATCTGAAAATTATCAACTGAGCAATGAAATGTTGCAGAGATTGAATACATGCGTGGATTTAGGTATTGCAAATGAGCCGCATTCTCGATTTCACTGAACATTAGCATGGCATAGTTTGCGCAAAGCTAATAGAATTCTATACATGTTATGTACGCCTTACCACAAATGTGATGCGCATACGTTCCCATATGCTTTCTCTGTGTATGTTCGCCCAACTCTGGTTCACAAGTATGGGCTGATCCAGGCATAGTCCGGGGGGTATAATGTCTTCATGGGGCCTACATGATAAAATTCTGGCACACAATAATTTTCGAAAGTATGTAAATATGTAAGCTGTTACTTCCATCGAAATATTGAACCCCCCCCCTTCCCGTAAATCACTTTGGACGCGGGAGGGGGTGGGTTGGCGTGATCTTGGCATCACTGCCCAGCATATAACCTTCACAAGAGGGAAGCTCGCTGGACTCTAGAGGCATGACAATCTTGACAGACACTATGACAGTCTTTGTTTATAAAATTTTCGCTTTCACTATAAATTTTTTCAAAAAGAAAATAGTTTGTATACTTTGAAACGGTTTAGTCTGCTGAGTGAGGTTAGGGGCCCAGGCAAAGGCCAAGAAACAAGAAGTGAGAAGAAAACATGGTCCAAAGAGGGTTACAGGGGGTAGGGTAAAGGAGTTAAGAAACACTGGTATCAATTATGCTCTGCGTAAATAAACATGATACTGTATTTGGTTTTCTGATGTAGGGCTTTCCAATCACATCGGATAATTGAGGTTCTGCCGTATCGTACTTGAGTAGTGATAAAGAGGTAAAGATAAACAAATGAAAAATAAAATTAAAAAATTTCGCCTATACTGTAAAAAATTAAAATCACTGGAAAGCCAGGATGTCACAATTCGGGGGGGGGGGGGGAATTCTGTTTATCTCTATCTTGCATTCAGTGTTTCGCAGTCAATGAGTTTTAATACGATGTAATTTTTTCATGCCAAAATAAAAGTGAATGCCAGTACATATCCTACAATCAAGCGATAAGAATTTCTATAATAAGATAAAGACGTGCCTTTTAGGTGGGGCATTTCTTGCTGAAGAGCAGCCTTTCTTATACTTTCTGAAAATTCCTCTTCGTTTACAAAAGGATTAAGGCTTCTTTGAACTGACTATTCGAGAGCTGCTTGTCAAACGTCTATCTGCTAAGTTAATTGAAAACTGTCCCCTCCCGCCGAAGAGGCAGAAGCCATTTTGTCGTTTTCAACGCCCAGCGCTGTTGCGAGTACAATGGTCATTTTGTGGAGAAAAGAGAGGGGCGTATGCTAAGCCAGCTTAGTGATTCTTTATGGGGGGAAAGCAAGGCAGTATATTTACGGCCAGGACCATTTGGAAGTCAAAAAGTTCACACGTAAAAATACGGCCTAGACCGTTTGGAAGGCATCAACTTCACACGTAAATATACGTGCAGGACCGTCAGTCGGTTAAGATTGGTAGGCAAAGAACTTATTTTCCATGTCCTTCAGCCAGATTCAACCTTCATGGTTGAAGGCAAGCGTTCAGCTCAGCTAACTGCTCTTAATGAAAATAGCCCCAGATGGTGACACACACCCTTGATGGATCTCATTGTTTTCTTGCTGCTTTAACGTTGAAAAATTTGCGATAGCGGAAGCACAAGATATATCCAGTCTGGGGGCTCCAAAAAATTTGCGAATGCGGTCACGGGTAGTTGCGTGGGTGGTCCTGGATTTTATTCGTTGGTAAAACAAACACAAATGAAAATTTTTCATGGCATTCTCACCGGGGGATAACCGACAAACTTCCAAGTCGGGGCCCCATGTGTACAGGTTTCATTTTGGGGGCCCTGGATGAATCTCATTCTTTTCTGTTGCAGAATTTGCAACAGCGGATGCCCGAGATAAAGACAGTCTGGGGCCCCACTAAAAGTATGCGAATACAACGGGCAACTGATTGGGGGCCCTTGCTTCTATTCATTGGTAAAACGAATACAAATGAAAAATTTTCATGGCACTCGCAGTGGGGGATGACCCTGGATTTTATTCGTTGCAAAATTGAAAAAAAATGAAAAAATTTTGTGGCCCTTACAGGGGTGTGTCCGACAAGCTTCCAGGTCAGTGCTCCATGGGAATGTTAATAGGTTCTAATTCGGGGCCCCTGGATGTATCTCATTGATTTTTGTTGTTTAACATTCTAAAATTTGTAACACATCGGTAGCCCGAGATATATCCAGTGTGGGCCCCACTAAAATTCAGCGAATTGAATCTGGGGCTCCAGTTTCTGGGGTGCTTGATGAATCTCATTTGTTCTTTATCATTATTTTTATTAAAATTCACTTCTTCAGTAAGCTGGTGCTTTCACACGTCTCTTTCCATAGCACGCTGATGAAGTGGGACGAAATAAACAAGATATGTTGTGAAGAGAGGTGGGGGGCAGCGCCCCCTCTAGTATATATATAATTTCCTGCATAAATAATCCTCAAATACAAATTTTGCTAATACATAAAGTGAAAAGATTAAGATGAAAACAGTTTTAATTGCTTGCATGATGTAATTAAGCTATTTTTAAAATAAGACGCCCTTCTTCACACACATCCCATCCATTCATTAATATTAGAACAAAAACAAAATGATCTGAAGGATGCTTAAAGTGCAGATAAAGCACAAATGTTTATGGTCTGACAGCAAAAAATTCACTTTGTAATGAGAAGTTTTGTAATACATTTTTTTTAGCAATTGTGATAATGGAGTTTCACTGTAATTAAGTAATATGGTTTTTTGAAGTTTCTTAGTATTTAAAGATAAGCAAACAACTTACATTATTTTTAGGATTAGGACGCATACTGAACACTCCATGGACTTCCTCTCCTCTCTTGACTGTCAAATAGCTGTTGAAGTAGAATATTGTTTGTTTCCAATGGGTGTATGGAGCACCAGGTGCTGCAAAAAAACCAATCACACGTCAAAAACAAATTTCATGAAAACCTGAACCACATTCAATACACAATTACATAACAAGTACAATGAAAGTGCAAAAACAAAAGAAAACCAAAGTACAAATATTATTTCATGAAATTTCAAAATACAGGTGCAGTGAATGCAATACAAAAAATAATTATAATCTGCTTATTTATTAAAATTGAACAAAATATTTAATTTTATTCATGCAACTTTAACAAAAAAAAAACCAAAAAAAAACACTGCATCAACCACATTAATCAATGGTGGCACGAAGTATAAAGAGTGAAAAATGAAATTTTTAAAACTGGTAAAAAATTTAGGTTTTCGTATCTAGTTCCACTGATACTTCAGCATTAGATGCTGCTCTATCAATATATTTTGAGGTCTCTATATTGGAATGTATTAGGAAAAACCCAGTCACTACTGATATAAAGTGTTTTGTAATAAAAAAAGAACAGCAGTCAGTTACATATAAAACATTCAAAATTGTGAAAGTTTTTACTCCGACAATTACCTGTAGAGAAGCCAACTCTCTTATGACACTTTGTGAAGTCTACGGTGAAAAATGTAACAAATGCTTGGACATAGTCATCACGTTGGAAGGACAATACAAATGGCGTACAGAAAGACAGCTCTTCTGGTTTAACTGTATACAAATCAACTTCCTGAAAGAAAATGTTAAAAAGCTATGGAATCACGTCAGCATAAAAAAGTTGTAGCACCTGACTTAAAATTATGGACAGTCATTTTTAGGGGATGGGTCCATTGTACTGGAAAATATTTAAAACAGCTGAATCACACTGCACCGCTTTCATTATCAATGTATAATTTTTTTTTCTTTTTACCTCTGAATTATTTTCTTTCCACACTTTCCTGTTTCAGACTCAAGTGAGAAATAACTTCTGCATGTTTAATAATTATTCAGGTTTACCTTGTCATCATCCATGAGGGCATTCCCAACTACCACATTAACATGAAACTTTTGTTGCGAAAAAAAATAAATTAAAATATGGGGAAGATTTTTTTAAATGCTGTCCACCTGAACTTTTAAACTGCTCCCAACGTGAATAGGTGAGTTTAGTAGGCTGCTGAATCACTTAATACAGAGGCAGAGGAGGATTTTTCTCTTGTGCACACAAACACAGGTATACAATGCGAGACATAATTATAAGACACTCTTAAATTTGTGAAATCACAAGGAGCAAAGTAAAAAATATCAAAAATTTAAAGCTGTTTTATGACGGCAAAAAAATAACTTTATACCAAATATTGGAAATTTAAAAAAATATTTTAATTTTATGGAAAAACAGAAAATGTAGTATGGACAAAATTATAAGACCCCAATTGATTTTTGAGGGAAAAGTAAAATAAAATTCAAACAAATTACATATAAATTAATCAATATTTTGTACAACCACCTCTGTTGCTGATCAATGCAATTTGGCATGGATTCAACCAAATCAATAAGTGTGTCACAAGAGACATCATTTCAAGCTTGTTATATGGATGTTCGATGGAAGAAAATTGCCTCCTACCTGCGTATACTGATCTGCAAAGCATGCCCCACAAGTTTTCCATGGGGTTAAGGTCAAAGGAATGAGTACGGTCAAGAAATAGCATTGATGTTTTCATGCTTGAACCACTGCTTTGCGTGACCCGACACATGAATTTGACGCATTATCTTGTTGGAATATGCAGTATTTGCCACAAAGAACTTCTTTATATATACTATAGGCCCCAGTGTAGTGCACCAATCTAGGGCACCGGTGTGTAGGCGCCTATCTGTAGGACCGGTTGTTGAGCTCCATTATCAATGATAATAACAATCAGAAGGTTTTAAATAAAAACATGTTTAATTCGGTACGGACACATAAAAACATAGGACATCACATAACAATGGTTGCTTGCCAACTGCGAAGAAAAACATTTGATTTTTATCGCAACTTGCGTTGCTAGGTAACAATCATTCGCACCAGAAAATTGCGAGACGGGACGTCATCATTTTTCCGCAATCGATAAAAGTTCAAGTAGAGGTCGCTACAATACCAAGTTGCTCCTGCAAAAGTTCTACGTAGCTTTTTGAACTCATCCTTGAGGGTAGAAAAACTACAGTCTTGGGCAGAAAATGCTCCCCAAACCATCACTGAACCACCACCCATTTGACAGCACATTAATTATGGCGTTACAGACCTCAAAACATGCCAATATCAGGGGTGGGAAGTGACTAAGTCCATTTCGGAGCAGCTTTGGAGCAGCAAATTCTGGATTTGGAGCAATTTTGGAGCAGCAAAATGTGGGATTCGGAGCAGATATTTATAAATTGGAGCAGTGAAATTAACAAAAATATTTTCATTAACCTTTTACCCTTTTCAAAATAAAACTGCACTGTCTTTTGCTATGAAACATCTCATCAGCAGCTTGATTTTTGTTTTTGGTGTTTTAGGCTTTTGACACCTTGTTTGAAAGAGCGGCTGTCATAAAATTTTTTGCACCCGTCTATTTAAGATGATTTTTGCTTACTGAGGACACTATTTGCTGCCTTGAACAGCAGCACTTCAAATGAGCTAAAAAAAATTTTATAAGTTTTTAATTTTTTTATACTTGGAAAGAAATTGTTGCAAAATGGGAGAAAATTTCGGAAGTATCAACTCGATGTTTGGCAATTCAGCACTCATTATCTGGCGAGATTGGCGATCTGACACTCGTTATTTGGCGAGATTGGCGATTTAACGCTCGTTATTCGGCACCATTGGCGATTTAACCCTCGTTATTCAGCAACATTGTTGATTTAGCGCTCGTTATTCGGCAACATTGGCGATTTAACACTCGTTATTCTGCAAAGTTTCTAAACTAACATTCGTAATTCGGCGGACATGCGCTTTTTACTCCCGGAATGACAATTTTTTTCACGAAACATCGGGATTTAACACAATGACAATCGACTACAGTAATTTCTGCTGCTTCCAGTGACGACTTTTTTTTTTAAAACGGAAACACTCGAATTTGCACTTTAAAGCTGAAAGGCATTGCAAACCATCTTCAGTTCCACGATCACGGACAATATCGGGGTTTCGCGATGGAAAGCCCGATCAGGGGCCGATAGTTTAAGTATAGTGGAATAAAACACGCTCTTCTCTCTCGTAAAGTAACGTTTCGTGGCTAGCAGGAACAAAAATTTTTTGGCGTCCTTTCCGAAATTCCGGGCATACTGTAGCAAAATTCGCTATTTGGCGCAGAAAAATGCGAAAATACGCTATTGGAGCAGGATGGCGCAAGATATTAGTTTTGGCGCAATTGGCGCAGAGTTCCCACCCCTGCAATATGAATGGAAACCATCTGGACTATCAAGATTGATTTTTTTGTCATCGGATAACAGAGCTGATGAGTCCAAGGCATGGTATGTTTTGTGAGAGACAAATGATCCTGTTTAATGGAGGTTTTTCTTGATTTTTATGAATTTGATGTTACTTGTAAAACTTAAAATTCTAGAAATTGTTCGCTGTGAGCACTGAAGTTGTAAGGCAGATTTTATGTTTTTGGATGACATTTTGCTCCTTAACGCTAGAGCACAAATTGTGCTTTGATGGGGCAGACAAGCATGGAGTGCACCCAGATCATTTTTTGACAAAATCACATATTATACGGTTTAAAAAAATTTGTGATGTCACAGCAAGAACATCCAATTTTACTTGCTATATACATTTTAGAAATACCCATGCCCTGCAATAGCAAAATTTCACGAATTTCACTTTTTTGCAGCACTGTACGAGTGATATTTTTTCTACTGATGAGGTACTTGTAAAGAGGGAATATTTTTATTAGCTCGTTATCCAGTAATGTAAAAAAAATAATTTGCATAAAGTAACGCAGTGCTACCTACTATAAAATAGTGGAAATGAAAATATCTTATATTTCTGTCCCACTAATTTATTACTGCAATTCACAAAAATATTAAAATATCTAAAACTATTTCTCTGACGTCCTTGTAATTTCACTCACAACTGTACACAACATGAACAATATAATTCAGTTTCATTATTGTGGAAATATTCTTTTTTTTTTGCGAATATTTGTAGCGTCTTATAATTATGTCTTGCACTGTATCTACGAATATTAATTTAGGGTTAAAACAAATCTTTTAAACATGTAAATATTATACTTGTTTCAGAAATTTGAGCAGTTAATTAGCAAATTATTTGAAGTAAAATCAGTGAAACATCCTATCAGCAAAATCTCTTAAGTCAGAATAGTTTTCCATCTTGACCTTGATGTCTAACTAGCTATCATTCTAATTGCTGAGCAACCTGTGAAAAAGTGTCACACCAGCAGTTCTGAGTCAGAACTGATGATCTGACCTTCCTTACCTGGGGTCACTCATTTGTGTACGTTGAAATGTATTAGGACTTATAACCTTCATTTGCCATTTTCATGTATAGGGTATAAGTACAAACTTCACCAACGTTGAATTCATATACACTGAAGAGCCAAAAAAACTGGTTCACCTGCCTAATATCGTGTAGGGCCACTGCGAGCCCGCAGAAGTGCCGCAACACGACGTGGCATGGACTCGAGTAATGTCTGAAGTAGTGCTGGAGGTAATTGACACCATGAATCCTGCATTCTGAAAATTCGTAGGAGTAAGAGCGGGTGGAGATCTCTTCTGAACAGCACGTTGCAAGGCATCCCAGATATGTTCAATAATGTTCATGTCTGGGGATTTTGGTGGCCAGCGGAAGTGTCTAAAGTCAGAAGAGTGTTCCTGGAGCCACTTTGTAGCAATTCTGGATGTGTGGGGTGTCGCATTGTCTTGCTGAAATTGTTAAGTCCCGTTGGAATACACAATGGACATGAATGGGTGCAGGTGATCAGACAGGATGATTACGTACCTGTCACAGTCGTATCTAGACGTATCAGGGGTCCCATATCACGCCAACTGCACTTGCCCCATACCATCACAGAGCCTCCACCAGCTTGAACAGTCCCCTGTTGACATGTAGGGTCCATGGATTCATGAGGTTGTCTCCATACCCGTCCATCAGCTCGAAGCGATTGGAACCGAGACTCGTCAGACCAGGCAACGTGTTTCCAGTCCTCAACAGTCCAATGTCGTGTTGTCGGGCCCAGGCGAGGCATAAAGCTTTGTGTCGTGCAGTCATCAAGGGTACACGAGTGGGCCTTCGGCTCCGGAACCCCATATCGATGATGTTTCGTTGAATGGTTTGCACGCTGACACTTGTTGATGGCCCAGCATTGAAATCTGCAGCAATTTGCAGAAGGGTTGCACGTTTGTCACATTTAATGATTCTCGCCAATCCCGTTCTTCATGATCTTTTTCTGGCCGCAGCGATGTCATAGATTTAATTTTTTACCGGATTCTCGATATTCACGGTACACTTGTGAAATGGTCGTACATGAAAATCCAAATTTCATCGCTACCTCGGAGATGCTATGTCCCATCTCTCATGCGCCGACTATAACACCACATTCAAGCTCACTTAAATCTCAATAACCTGCCATTGTAGCAGCAGTAACCGATCTAACAACTATGATAGACACTTGTTGTGTTATATAGGCGTTGCCGACCGCAGCGCTGTACTCTGATTGGTTCCATATCTCTTTATTTGCATATGCATGCCTCTACCAGTTTTTTGGCTCTTCAGTTTACTTGCTTTAATATCAGAACTTATTTTCAATGCAATTTTTTATGATACATAATTTAAAGAAAATGCTTTTCATGATAAACTGAGGAAAATTTAGTGTTACTGGAATGAAAAAAAATATTTCCAGTTATTTTATTTTTAGTACAGTAGAGTTAGGAAAGTTAAACCCTACTAAGGAGCAGCTGGAATAATCCTTTTTCGTGAAAATAAAAACACATTAGATAGATAAAGCATCAAAATAGAATAAAATTACTACCTTTAGCAACCAACTGGAAGAAACCACCTGTTTGAAATCAACAACATCAACGACAGGTTCAGAAATGGCAACATTCCTTATGCAATCCATATTCATCCCATAGACATTTTGCCACCCTGAAGCATAAGAAAAATACATACATAATTATGCTATTAGGCGATTTGGGAAGTTTCTTCATCCCCTAAGAAAATTTTTTGACTGAGGAAACCGACATCAGTTAAAATAGAGTTCCAGATAAATGGTCACATAAATCAAGGTTCTACTGCATTATCTTACTTACACGAAATTTTTTCATCCTTGTATTTCCTATCTTCTATGGCACATATGTATAAACAAGTTTTATCAGGAAACATGACACCTCCAGGTTTCTAGAATATAAAAATATCTTTTTTCAACAGGAAATACTCTACGACCATAATATATTACAATTCAAATGGCTGTTCTTATTTTCATACGAACTGAGTATAAATTTATAAAATGTGTGCAGAGACTGCCCATATTTAGTTTCAGCTATCTGGAAACTGATTGGTTCATCAAGAAAAGTTGACTAAAGTCCATTTTGTTATATGCAGATGAGTTAATAACCTGGTTTCAAAAGGCAAGGACTTAAGGTGTTTTAACATATTTTGGTTAAATTAGGTGGCAAACATTTGCTTTGGCAATATTTTAAATGTAAAAATAAAAACACTTTTATACTTGGTGGAGAGGGGAAGGTTGAGGAGGTATTTTTCCCCCCCCCCTAGGAGCTAGGAAAGAATGGGTTCCCCGGGGCACGTGTGAACCAAATTTTTATGCATCCTTTTCTGAAATTTTTGGTATTTGACATGTTATAGCACATCAGTGACATCTCTGATTCAGCCTTTTATTCACATGAATTTTTTTTTTAAAACTAGCTTTAAAAATTTCAGAATACAAAAATTTAAAAAGACCTAGAAAACTTGGTAAACACATTACTTACCAACCATTTGTCCCGAGCATAAAGTACAGTCTCCAACATTGACTCATAAAACAAAGAATAGCCCATCCATTCAGATATAATTACATCAACTTTATCATTTCCAGGAAGATCAATATCTTCCACTTTCCCTTTGATTATTTTCACAACTAAAAAAAATAGAATGCAAATGTAAGAGGGTTTGCTCACCTACACTGAAATATATATTAGATTAATATAACAAAGCTAAAAACTTCAATTTCTATTGTTCATTTTGATTTGGTGACTTTTTATTTTAACAATTCAATTTTCTCGTCTACACAGTATTTTTAAAAAACCCCATACTTGGATTCAACCAAACCTGCCAGAGTTTGTCTGCATTTTTATTTCCCCAAAAATTTTTTTTATCTATGGGGATAATGAGATATGACTGTGGGAAGGAAGATGTACTATATAAGAGCGCCCTCTGGTGATGAGAGACGCAGGCGTATATGTGGGAGAGACCAGATGCGTCCTCCCATGCCGACGCTTTTGTTTTATTGTATGTATAAATTAGACCAATAGAATAAACTGTTTAAGTGTCCGTTAAATGTGTTCAATTTTTCTCCATATGACTATCTGTGCAAATACAGCAGAATTTCTCTTAATCAGGCTAGCTTTTTTTTTTTAAATAAAAAATCTTGTTAAATAGGGATACAGGTGAAATTCCAGTTAAGCAGAATTAATCAAAAAGTGCTCTAACGAATAGCAATATATATATACACCAGAGATGCCACTGGACTCTAATTGGGATCCAGGTTATTTGAAAAATCTGGGTCCTTTTTGAGTGAAAGCGGGTCCCTCTCAAAAAAAAAAAAAATTTATCTTGAAAAAAATTATGCCCTTCCCCCCAATAATTCACTGGTGTCTCTGAATTTTCTTCCAGTATAATCCAGGTCTTTGATCACCTGCTTATATTTCTTTATTGAGACTGAGCAGTGGGTCATGTTCTGGGTAAGACAAGAAGATATCTGTGAATCAAGTGTAATTAATTTCTAAAAACATGTTCTATCCAAAAAGGTTCATTTACTTTCATTGCCTACTAGTAGGAAAAACTTGCAAAGAAGCTCATTAGCACTGAGAATTTAATGTATGGAATTCTGCACATGTAATAAATCTAAAACAAATATACAGTTGATCCCGCTTATAACGTTTCTCCCATTTAGAATGTTTTTCCACTTGGTACAACTTATTTTCATGGTATTAACAATAGGTAATTCTCATTGCGATTTCCTGTTTAAAGTGTTTTCCTATTTATAACATTTTTTATGACGGTTTTTGAAAAACGTTATAAGCAGGATCCACTTTAATTAACAGTTGAAGGCACACATTTATATATTTACTAATAATCAATATATAAATTCCCTTCTGGCTAATTTTACATTTTGTTAAAAATATCTTAGCATTTTCAATATCTTCTGATCAAATTTAAAGCAAATCAGATGCTTTCTCTCCTCTCTCTCAGACACTTATCTTCTCATTCTCTATTCATACTTTGGTTATCCTGGTAAAATGATTTTATTTTCCTTCCCTGATGGTCCACCATTCTGATCTGTCACCATTTAACTGCCACATATTTTAACACCTGAATATGGGAGCTATGTCAGATTTGTGTTGGAGAAAGTTAACAGTGTGCTTATGTGTGTGCCCAGCATTTGGCGTGTTTTGTGTTCAGTAGGTGGTGCCATCTATCTAGCGCCGCAACTAGATACTTTCTCAAACGGGGCAAGTACACATTTTGGCACACCCATGTAATGTAGAAGCAGCAGTTATAAAGGGTGAATTTGTGGCTGCTTCCTTCGCCCCCATCTCGCCTCTATAGTGATTATCTTTATATTAATTCACACAAGAAAAAAATGTCAAAACCGCATGGGAGCATTGCCCCCCATACTGCCACATTCACAATATATAATTTACATATTAATGTAAATATTATACATATTATATAACATTAAATGTAATATCCAATATATAGAATATTATATATAGTTATTAAATATATTAAAACATTGCCAAACAGGCATCTGCTAATGCGTTCTCGCCACACACAAGCAGGTTTCTGATAATACATCGTACCACTTCAAAAATATAAAGCAAAAATATTCATTGTCTGCATGCAAAATATAACACATACACACACGTTACAATATGAAATTTTTGAGTGTGTGTTTTTCTGTTGTTGATTCTTCAACTATCTTGCACACCTTTTTTTTAAAGAGCCATTCAGATTAAGTGGGTTTTAGGATTAGCAGAATTTTAGTGTATTTACCATCCATATAACTTTTAAAACTGCAATGAAAATCCTATATAATGATCCTTTAACAATATTACTCTCTGGCCCTGATAACTAGCATTTCTCCAATCTTTTGAGTAGTTACACAGGCATTTTACTGTGCATTGTTTTCCATTAAAAATAATTATAAACCACATAATAATAATAGAATCCACTTGAAACTCACTATGATCAAGGTTGTTATCCTTCACAATTTGTTCAGCAAGCTCTACAATACTTGAGCATTCCACCTATGTTCAAATAAGTAAATAGGATTCTATTTAATATGTGCTTTCCTTATTACATAACTGGCAATAAAATAAAAAAAAAAAGTTGCATCAAGAATTAAAAATAGTGAATTCAATTATTATTAAAGCTCACATCCCATTTTTGCAAAACTGAAACACCTTGGAAATGTAAACCTCGACTTCACAAAAGCCCCAAAGAAATACTATCCACATGTAAATGCATATATCACAGGGGATTGTGTTCTGAGACTATGCTTTACAGATGTGTAGGTAGAGATGTGAGGCGAGAATATTCTCGGAGAATGAGAATATTCCGAGAATATTCTCCTGGATGTAAAAATTGGAGAATAATCGAGAATATTCATTTTTCTTTTAAATAATTTAAATGTTTTCACTAATTTTGTTTATATTGTGAGATATAAATCAGTTTTCATTGCCTGAAACATTCACAACAAAACAATTTTTGTGTAATCACCCCGAATGACAACTTTTAGTTCGAGAATATTCTCAGAATATTTTTTATCAAATTCAGTCGAAATTGTCAATTTTAGCTAATTGAAAAACATTTTTTCTTCAGATGACCCATTATCCTTCACTTATTAAGACACAGCACTAACTTAAACTTTTTTTTCACTGAAATTTAAAACACATGATATGGGCAGCACAATATTTTATTATACACCGATTGGCCACAGAAACCTTCCCACATATATTCTGAGAATATATCTCCTTTACTCAATGAAGGAATAGATTCCTGTTACCCCCCTCCTTTTTTTGTTTCTAAAGAAGGGCTGAAGGTCAATTCCTGGGAAGTCAAATCTTCGAATTATGGTTTTGGGGGACAAGAATTAAGAAAAAAAAATGGTTGGATAATTCAAAAGATATTCATTATATACCAAGGTTTTACTCTTCAAATAAAGGTTCAACCTCTATTTTTGCCAGAATTTCAGAAAGAAATTGTTAAAACAAGGAATTAGTTGAATCAGAGTTCGTTAAATTAGTGGGGGGGCCTGACTGTACAGTTGTATATTCAGTAAAGTATGATTTAAAATGGTGAGCTATTTATTATTCTACTGACTGACTGTCCCCTTTCATAATTGTCATATGATGCAAAAATAAATTTGCTTATGCTAATGAATTCGAATGTGACAAAGCAATTTTATCAAGTTTGAAAGTTATTTTTAAAAAAAAAGATTACGTTACACCACATTTCACATGTAAAGATCATCTTTCATATTTTTTAAAAACTAATTTGCATCTGCAGAAGAAAATAAAGAATTTTTTTTTTTTTTTTCATCTTACCCCATAGACTTTTGCTGCTCCAGCTTTTGCTGCAAACATAGAAAGTATCCCAGTGCCACAACCTACATCAAGGACTGTCTTGCCTTTGAATAAATGCTTATTATGATAAACAGCATTTTTATAAGTCAATGTCCTGACTTCATCTTTCAACATCTCCTATATATGAGAAATTTTATCATTGAATATTAAAATATAAAATAATACAGCATGAATGCTGATCAACTTTTTCTGATAGTAACAAAAATTGCAATAAGATTCCCAGGCACCAGGTTGCCATGACTAAAAAATTGGTATTTTCTAAATGTGATCGCCAAATTAGTTCTAAACATGACCCAAAATTTTCTGATTTCATTACAGGATGACTTTTAACCCTTTAAGCGGTTTTTTAAATTTTCCTGATCTGCATCTTTTATAGCTGCCACATTAGAAATAAAAGCGTGTTAAAAACTCAAGATAATTCAGGGTGACTGAAATAAAGCAGATCAAGTTCGATGAGAATCTTGGGATTGCCACTATAAGGGTTAATATGTGAAGGAGCCATAAAGTCAGTATTCGTGCCTGGAGTTTAAACAGTGATTGACAACTTGCATAGCTGACGAGCAGACCTGAAGGTTGTAAAACTGTTTTCTTGAACCATGTGGTAGCCATTGGTACAGCAGAAAATTTTTGCTGTTTGCTGATAAAGTATCCGCCAATGGGGGAAAAGAAAACAACATCTTGATTGTTGTTGAAACAGTTTTGATTAATTTTCATTGTGGTTTTTATACCTCAGAAATATACTGTTTTACTTTTAAATTCAAAGAAAAACAGTATACAGTGATTCACTACAACAATATTTTTTTTTCTTGAACTGGAGAGTACCATTATAGAAAATTCACTGCATTTCTAAGATATAAACACAGAGATATAACATACTAAGATATAATATTCTAATAGTACAAAAGGCACATGTAATTGAAATATGTCAATTTTTTGAGGTTGGCTTACTCACAGGTTTTGAATTTTTCCGACAGGTACTCCTCCATTACAACCATGCCAATGGCAAATTTTCTTAAAATTTATGCCTCTTGTTTAGTGTTATTTTTTTTAAGAGAAATGTTATTTATACAACAATTCCTTTTTTTTTATAACAAGGTGTGCGGAAAGAAGCAAGCTAAAATGTGCCAATTTGTTGTCGAAAATATGTGGTATGATTGTAACAGAAGAGTGCCTTTTGACTTTTTAGTTGTCCTCAAGTGAGGTAGTAGTCAGCTAGTACACAAGTATATGGGTCACCGCCCCCCCCCCAAAAAAAATGTACGTTCCACATTTTTTGAAATGAAAAATTCAAAGTTGAATTTTCAAAATAAAATTGATCTCAAATTATAGCCAATGATTTGAAGTTTAATATTCCATAAATATTTTTCACTTTTATTTTTGTAATATTTTATTTTATTGGGGTTTTATGACTGAAAAGTAATGGATTTTATTCACTCCATTACAAAAAAAAAATATATTTATGCTGTTTTTACCCCTTAAAGTAATGAAATCACAACTTATTAAGTACACAACTTATAGTACACAACTTAACATATGCTAAAAAAGGACAGTTTAAAAAATTTGACTTTTTTTGTCATTTTGATGGTTTTTCAAAATAGCATATAGAAAAGTACTTTTTACATACATTTAATTACTTAAAATCAAAACTTTATTTCTGACAAACAATAGGTAGGTGATTTATAAACATCTTAGTTCGAAGTGCTCTTTAATTTTTTTTGCCTGTGAACTGCTAAAAAACTAAGTTGGTAACTAAATTTTAAGTTACCGATTGTTCTTTCCACATGATAAGTAGTTAAGTACATGCTCAATGGATAATTTTTATAGAGGCCAAGAGCAACTAGCGCATGTGCACTTCGGTCTACTCAAATCCACGGAGGGAGAGAGATGCAACGCGTGGGAGAATAGTAATAATTTTTTTATTTATCTGGCATTCACAGGTGTTTTTTTTTTAAAGCTCATAGCTTCCATAACAATGGATCCAGTAGAACTTACGAATACTGTGATCAGAGCCACATAATATATTTTTTTAAAGAAGAATAAATTTATTCACTTTCACTTATACAAGAGGGGAAAAAAGAATGCACAACATATTATAAATTGATGTAAATATTGATTATATGACATTTTAATCGAATTTAGAATAGATAAATTATATGAATTATGTAAGCCGAAAAGATTATGGGAGAAAATTCTTGGCATTCGTAGAAAATTCTAAGGGTTAAAAATTAAATAATAAAAATGCATTAAACAAAAACTATTTAAAAAATTTTGAAATTATTTTTCAAAATTTAATGCAGATGCTATTTTTATGTTAAATATTTGATTATGTATTTTTACAATAGATGGCAGCAAATTCGTTCTGGGTGAGAGAAATATTCCAACTCCCCCCCCCCTCCAGTTTTTAATATATAATAAATCTTCCACACGTGCACCTGATATATTTTTGAATCTTCAATTTTTTTCAACTCCTAACTGCACATCGACCAAATATTCTGTAGCTTTTTCCAACATCGAATAATTTTTAGCTTGTTTGTTAAGGTAGTTTTCATTTCTATAGTTTAACAAACATTCATGGCGAAGATATTCTTCAACAAACTTGGAGGTTGTGTCCTCTGGCCACTTCACTATCCTATATTTCTGCGGAATTCTAGAGAAATGGTAGGAGACGACGGACTAGACTAAACCCCTCGAGAGAGAGAGAGCGAAAAGACCACTCTGAGTGGCAGGCCATGCCAACTGGCGCATGCTCATAGGTCTACTTAACCGAGAAAAATAGAACCATCTTTATTTCACTAAATTACTAAATCACTTATGCACTTGCCACTTACCAACTAAACCCGTGTAAATGGCCCTCATCGTCTGCATACATTGTAACATACTTGGCAACTTATTAAATTTAGTTACCCACTTAATCACTTACTGCGTGTAAACAGACCTTTATAACAAGGAAAGGCTGATCAGTGTAGTGTATTTAGTTTCTTAATAAGGCCTTAAACACAAAAGAAACCACACCATACACTTCTCCACCATAAGTAACTTTAAGTGGGAGAAAGTTGAAATAAATGGAATTTCCATGATATCGTATTTGTCGGGTGCATGGTTGGAAAATGAGAAGGTGGATGTATGCATCTTGATTGGTTGGAAGAAGGATTTGTACAATATTTTAGTAGTTAGTTTACTTGTGTTTTTGGTCTTTAAGCCTTTGAACAGAAGCCTTTTAGTCTTTAAATGAGTGCATGATGGCAAACCGTGATAGCAAAAAAAAAGTTAAAGAAAAAGTGACTATTTTTTTCAAGAAAAGTAGTCATCCTTACATATTTTCGTCAAATACACAGCTAAAGTAGTTTGTCTCATTTGCAATGAGAGTGTAGTCACAATGAAAGAATACAATATTAAGAGACATTACGATACCAATCATAGTGCAAAGTAGTTTGAATTGGAGAGACATTTTTGAAGTGAAAAAGTCAATGAACTGAAATCAAAGCTAAACTGTCAACAGTCATTATTCTTTGGAAGAAATGAACAGTCTGTGTGGGAAAATTGTGTTTGTGTAAGTAATATAATAGCAGAAAAAATTACGAAAAACGTGGAAAATCATTTGTTGATGGAGAATTCATTAAAGAATGTCTTCAGTCTGCACTTTATGTGCTTTGCCTAACACAGACTCAAGCTGTTTTGAACATTAGTTTGTCTGGTGTGACAGTAGCAAGACGCGTGAGGATCTGTCAGCAGATGTATTCAAGACCTTCAAATCCAAATGTGAGGAATTTTTTTGTTTTACTCAGCAGCTATGGATGAATCGACGGATGCAGCAGATACCGCACAAGTAGCCATTTTCATTCATGATATTGACAAAAATTGTTAAGGAGTTAGCTAGTGTAGTTACACTTAAGGATACCACACAAAGTTTTGACTTATATTCAAGTTTTCCAGAAACATGGCCAAATATGAGTTGCACTTACACACAACATATCTGCCATAACTACAGATGGTGCTCCCTCTATGACCAGTCAGAAGACAGTGGTAATCACACTGATAAAGTCAGATGCCAAAAATGTGAAAATACGAAGATGATGGCTTTCCACTGCTCATACACCAGGAGAAGTTATGCAAAAATATTTTCTCCAACTTTGAAAATGTCTCTGTTGTAGTGAAAGCGGTTAACTTCATTCAATCCAAAGGACTTAACCATAGACAATTTCAAAAATTCTTAGAGTATTTGGAAGCTGAACATGGCAGTGTTATTATACAGAAGCAAGCTGGTTGAGCTGGGGAAAGATGCTTCAGCACCTGTTTTCCTCGAAGGTGGAAGTTGATGAATTCATGAAATCCAAAGCAAAACATATTGGAGAGTTTGAAGATAAAAAGTGGACGAGAGATTCTGCATTTCTTTGTCGATATCACTGGTCATCTGAATGATCTAAACTACCGATAACTGGGAAAAGATCTACTTGTCCATAGTCTTTATGACAATATGAAAGCGTTCGAAACTAAATTAGTCCTCTGGGAACGTCCGTTGCAAAACAAAAACTGCATACATTTCCCTAAATTACTGGAGTTGGTAAATAGATTTACAATTTGGAAACCGGACGATTATGTACAGTACATTTCAAATCTGCGAATGGAATTCAGCGGCAGATTTTCAGACTTCTCCGAGAACGCAATTTCTATGAAAATGTTTTCCTCACCATTCTCGGTTTATATTGAAAGTGTTCCACCAGAGCTACAATTAGAATTTCCAATGTGATTCTGCAGTTAAATGCAAGTTTTTGAAATTCCTTCATTAATTGATTTTTATTCTAAGCATGTGTCTGAAGAAAAATATTCAGAAATATGCAAACATGCATTGTTCATGTGTTCTATATTTGGCAGCACTTACACATATGAACAGTTGTTTAGTCAAATGAGGAATACAAAATTAAAAACTAGAACACGTTTGACTGATAGGCATTTGGAAGATACTTTATGAATAGCAACACAATTTTTACCCAACATTGAAGCTTTAGTCAAGCAAAAACAATGTCAAGTTTCGCATTAATTTAGAAATTACATCCACTCACATCCATAATGTAAGTAACCAAAGACTACTTTTTTTTATTTGGTAGGTAATTCAACATATACATGCATAAACAAAAATCATCCATTTTCATTGTTTCATACGATATAAATACTTAAAATAATTGTTCTTACCCCAATTCAGCTTAATTTTTTTTAAACGAAAATGGTACATAATGGAATCATAAAATATGTAGTACGCGTCTCATTTTAATGTTGAATCTGAGCGTACCTAAGATCAACCTTTGACAGGGTGGGGAGGTGGTGAACACACTGAGATTAATTGAAGGCACAAGAAATCTCTGAGAAAAATTTAGATTTAGCAACTTTCAAAACCATTTTCAAATAACAAATGTATTAATATAACAAAAAAGTCATTTTTTGACACTATAATTTAAAATTTTTTTAAATCAATCAACATTAATATTTGTTAAAACTAATTGAATGTTTAAATTTTTAAAATATTTTGAAATATATTTGTTTGTGATCGTCTTTGGGGTGGTGCCCCCTACTACCGTTAACGAGTGGCCCTCGAGCATAAAATGTTGAAGACCCCAACCATAGATCATAGTATAATAAAAGAAAATCACACAAATTTATTTATTTTTTAAATTTTTAATTGAAAGTTCATTAAATACAGCACCTCATTGGCACCGGAGCCTACAGGGCACACCCCCTCCAAAGAAGCAACGTTCCAAAGTAACAAGTCCCTCAGTAATTCATGAATATTCAATGTAATCCCAACGTGCATACGCCCTTATGAGTCGCATACACGATGTCTATAGCAACCCTAGACCCCCATCCCAATTTTATTTTTATCAGAGCTCCTACAATGAAACATTCTTTCTGACACAAGTTCCGCGAGCTCGACCATGCACTATGAAAATGAAGCCGGGTTCACACCAATCCAGACCTACCGCACTGAACCACTCAAAAACCTGGCTTTAGCCCACAGATGGAAGCAGTTTTGATGGAAAACAGGTTTTTGCAAGTTTGGGCATCGAGTGGAGTGGTGGGTTTAGACCTGCCTTTAAAGATTGCCCTCTGCACATACAAAACAGATTGGCTCTGAGTTTGTCTTCTCCCAAACTCTCTCACATGCGTATACAAATTCATCGTTACAGTAAAGATCAATGTAATTTTAAAAAATAATAAAACACAGCATAAAACTAAAAAAGACCCAATTTTTTTTAACCAATTTCCTTAGTAGGCTATTCAGAGTAGCTTTGTAGTTTATTGCGACCGTCCGTAAAAACTATGGACAATCCGTAGCAATTGACAACTCTGGAAGTGGTATAAATCTTGTGTTTATGCCTATCACATTAATGATCCAAAGTGGATTGGGGGGTTTAGCCTGTAAATAAAAATAATAGTTCTGTCCCATTTCATTTATGGTCATTTCCCAAATGACTAACAGCATGGACATCTTAAGAAAAACTTCATGATATGAAAAAAAAAAAGCTTTTCATAGGAAAAAAAATCTAAATATTAATGTCAATTTTATTCGTCAATAAAATATATAAAACGTGATTCAAGTTGTTTGAAAAAAAAAATTTAGATTTACGCCAAGTCTCCCTTTTCAACACATTTTCTCAAGCTGGGAAAGCCAGATTTTGAAGCTTTGCTACAAACAATTAAAAAACAAAAATTAGATGCCATCTGAAACAAATTAAGTAGCCTACCATATGACAGAGAATTAAATGACGAACTAGAAAAAAATTACAACCAGAATGCTCTGAAAATTTGTAACAAAAAAATTAGTCTCAAAAATGGTTTGTAAACTCTTTTTTTTCAGGAATGACACATATACAGTATATTTACTAGTACAGTATATTTACCTACTATAAGTAACACATATCACATATATTTCTTATTATCGACAATTTATCCTGTTTTCATGACATCTATATACCTTCAAGACCAACTAAAAATTTTTAGAAAAATGTCTAGGGTTAAATATAAAACTTACAGCAGTGCTGCTAACGAAAATGTTGGTGTTAAATAAACACTTCATTTGAAGAAAAACTCATCACACCATTAGTTTTATAATTGGATTCATATACAGTGAAACTTAAGATGGGCATTTCATGAGATGGAAACCTGCCTTAAATGGAATCAAAATATAGCCTGTGTTCAATGATAAGTGCTTTTATTTACACCTTTATAAAATGGAAAATCCGAATCAGAATATTTCAGTCCATTGATGTTGCGTTTTGTACAGGTTTCACTGTATTGCTTTTTAAAAATCTATAAATTGAACAACTCACCTCGTGTATACCGAAGTGGGCATACGAATCAAAATAATAGTCTTTGGAAGTCATTTCCTCTGGCTTGTAAGTTGTCAACCCATTTAGTTGTTCATTGCACCTGGCACAGTATTGAGACTTCTTGGTCAAAGAAACTTCCTTGGATTCATTAGGTGTACTAGTGGACACCTGCAACAGAACAAACCATAAATGAAAACACATTTAAAACAATAACCATACAAACAATATTTGCTTTAAAAACTAAAAAATATAATTGACACTGACAATCAAATTTCTTTGAGGCCAACTATTTTTTTCTTCTTCTGGAGATGGGGAGGGGAGAGAATGGTCTAAATCAGTGTTTCTTAACCTTTTTTGCTCATGGCTCCCTTTGAACTATACTTCTTCTCGTGGCTCCCACGGTCTTTAAGAAATCCTTTCTACAAATTAAATTGATTTTTCTTCCATAAATTTATACTGAACAAAAATTTTGTAAATAAGATTGGTCTTCAGACCACTGGGCAAGAACTTATTGAGTGTCATACTTTCCCCTCTAGTTCGAGTTTTATTCAGGGCAGTCTCAACATCATGGCCCTTAGGCAAAGTGATGTGCTGTGCCTGTACTTAGCTGGAAGCAACGGCCTACATATGACATGAGACTCCTCGGGCATGTCCCCCCCCCCCAAGAGTAGGACTTACAGAGCTGCAGACTAGAGGAGCGATAGGATTATCATTTTTTGTTTTTTACAGTATAAATCTAATATGTGGAGGTACCTGTGAAAAATCTAGCCAGGAAGTCTCTGCGAAAGACCCCATTCTAGGAGCCCCTCATGTAAAATACGTGGGGTCCAGCCTGGGAGACTTAAGATGGCAGAGTTTAATGGTGGTTTTGCTGGATTCTGTAAGTATAATTTTCCTCACATTTCACTTGAAACGTGCATGCTCAATACATGGTCTATGGGCTGAATGTGGTCTGAGGTTATCCAATGTGGACCGTGACCGAGGTTACCAACCATCCTCCTTTAAGAAGACATGTCCTCCCTTTTGATGTCATATCAAACATCGTCCTACATTTCGGAAAAAATTCACCTTTTTTTGCTTCTTTTCAGGTTTCCGTAATTATTTTTGATTTTCTCTGGGGAAATTCGTTTTCCTCCATTTTGAAACACATATTTCTTCATTGATATGTCCCCCCCCCCCCCCGCGCACTCACGAATAGCCATCCAAAGTCCCAGAATTTTTTTAATAGTTCTGTTTTATTAGGTATTGGGAAAATTGTTGTGGCTGGTTTTATGGGTCGGAACAGTGGCACCATTTTTGGGGGAAATTGGGATAAGTGACGTCACTAAGAATGCATGCACAGAAGTCTTCCTTTCTCAGCCTTCGGATCTGGTAACCCTAACCGTGACCTGAAACTAAATTTCATAAAAATGAACAAAGCAGCACATAACCAGATTCCTTAATTGAATCATGGCACATTTACAGATCACTTAAATGACCTGGGGCATTCTATTGCTGAAGGTGATGTTTTTGTGGAAAATTACATAATTCATTTCAGGTACTGCTCAAAATTTCAAGATTAGTTTTATGTGAGCTTATTATGTTTTCTAAGTACTGTAATAATGACAAAAACCCACCTACAGCTACAATAAAATAGCTTCACTGTTGGACAGGTAAGAATTTAAATAGAGAAGAGAAACTGAATAGGCCTATATATCTTACGATTTCATACTATATACACAACCCAGGGAGTTTAACTCTAGAATACTAACTCTACATTCCAGAGATGTAGAGGTATAGGCAGTTAACATGCAGTTTTGATCAGCTTTTTCTTTAGTAAGTATTCTAGGGTTAACGATGATTATGTCAATGTTTCTCAAATGTATGGCTCTGAATTCATACAGGGCCGTGAGTGGTTGGCTGTTTTCTTTCCCCATTAGTCATGTGTTTGACCCGCCCCCACTTACAAAAATAAATGAAACCGGGCCGCAGGCTTTAAAAGGTTGAGAGCCTGCTCATGCATACAGATGGAGAAGATAGTCTTACACTGTTAAGTTTGATGCTAAAAGTTTCACACTGAAACATTCAGTCTAGGTTCCACCTTTTTAAATGCATTTTCTTTAAGCTTTCTTAACCCTGCAGTGCTCGTGTGGCATCCGAGAGACGCCAAGCGCATTTCTTTTATTCACTGTTTTTAAACAGATTGACTGGCTGACTTGTGCTTCCAACTACCTTCCTATAAATTAAATAATAATGTCTAGAACTCATCGACATGGCCCGTTCCATTTCAGTGCTGGAGAGAAGAGGTTTATGAATGTGCACTTCTGGAGTCTAGGAGACACCAAGTGACTTTATTTGATTCTAAAGATAAGTATTAATTTATTTCATCAAATATTTTTAATTGTTATTGGCAACAGCTGTTCTTAGTAGTTATTTTCTTACTTTTAGATCCAACATGACTTCAAAGAAAACATTCAATCAGGAAAACGAACATTACCAGGTAAAAGTATTATGTATACTAATGGAAGAATTTCTTGAGACACTTTCCTTATAAACTGTATAATGTATAAAATAATTATTATACTTAATTTTATCTAAAATTACATCCTTTTTAATGAAATATTTAATATGAAATTTTTTTCAAAACAGCGCAATAATGATTTTTCAACTTGTATTTGCATACATTGAATAAAGAATGTGTCACACTGTAAACTGAAGTTGTGATTTGTGCTTACAATTAGAAACCACAAATATATCAGGGTTTAAACTAGATAAAAAATTCTTTTCGCAAAAAAGCAAAAATTGGGGGAAAAGCTTCAGCAAAATGCTACAATGCTAATGATTGATGGTTGGATGCCTAATCGTTTCGTACCTCCTGTACATATTTTTGTAAAAGTGGCTACCACTTCTTACGGATTCTAAGATTTTCTTTCGTATTTTTTGCAAAATGAAACCATAGCTTAAACCCTGATACATATATATATATATAATTACTTAGAAGTTATACTATTGTTTAAATTTTACGTAGTAAATCTGTTTACACTTATAAATGAGTCCGATGACCTTAATATATATTACTAGTCAGGATTTAAGGTAGATAAAAAATTCCTTTAACAAAAAAACAAAAATGGGAAAAAACGCTTTAGCAAAATACAGACATTCCAACATTGGCTTAAAGCTTGTCAGTAGTGATGAATGTTCTGCTTTGTCATGTGAAGGGGGTACTCTTCTAGGACATCATAATCATAGTGCAATAAAAAATAAACACTCAAAAATTTATTTTTTAATTTCATTGAAAAGAGCACCTTATTGGCACTAGAACCTAGAAAGCTCAGACCACATGACCTTCCCCCTCCCGAAGCAACTATCCAAGGTTGCCACGTCCCTAAATAATTCTAGGATTTCAATGCACTCCCAACGTGCATACACACTTATGAGCCATATATATGGACATCTTGTAACTCTAGACCCCATATATCTTCTTTTGTTCTAAACGTCATTCTACTTGGTTCTGCTAACCCTAGACCCCCCCCCCCTCTCCCCATGCCCGTTTTCTTCGCATCAGAGTTCTTATGGCACCTACATTGAAACACTTTCCAACACAAGTTCTGCGAGCTTGACCATGTCCTATGCAAATGAAGCCGGATCCGGACCCGCCATGAAAAATCTGTCCACTCCACCGTTTTGAAGCATGCAAAAACATGTTTTTAACCCACAGCGCGAGGCAGTTTTGATGGAAAACAGGTTTTTGTGTGTTTGTGGGATGGCTTTACAGATTGCCTTCCATGCTCAGACAAAATAGATTGGTTCCGAGTTTTGTCTTCTCTCGAACTCCCATACGCATATGAATTCATCATTATGGTAAAGATTCATGAAATTTGAAAAAATAAATAAAACACAGCAAGAAACTCAAAGACCTGATTTTGTAAATCAGATTTCTATGTATTGAGCATGTCGCATTCAACCTCATAATTTATTGTGGCTGTTCGTAGAAACTACAGACTGCTGTGACCAACTGCCAAATCTGTAACTGTTGGCAACTCTGCAAATGCTAATGATTGATGGATGGGTCTACCCGTTTCATACATCCTGTACGCATTTTTTGCAAAAGTGGCAACTACTTCCATCACATTCTAAGATTTTCTTTCGCATTTTGCAAAAAATGTGACTGTAGCTTAAACCCTGTTACTAGCGCAAAAACATACTTGGCGTCTGCGAGACGCTGCGACCATTAATGGAACAGTATGCAGCGCAAGCACTGTAGAGTTAAAAAGAAATGGAAATGTGTGATTTTGACGGCAGAAAACGAAACGCCACGCAATCACCCTCTCCAGCAAATCAATCCATTAGGGGCTGTTCAAGTATTACGTCATCATCGATGGGGGGGGGGGGGGAGTCCGATTTGCTGCCTTCTGATGACAAGGGGGGATTGGATAATGCTTACGTAATCAACCACCCCTTATGAAGATATGAGTTATGATTCAGAGGGGCAGAGCTGATGAGGAAATTTTGCTGACGGGACGGGGTCAAAAATGGCTAAAAATTTGCTTACGTAATACTTGAACGGCCCCTTAAAAAAATACGCACATTTGTGCTTTCTACGTGGATAACGTTTTCTTATTAACGGGCATCACTGTCTAGGACGACGATCATACCAGCATTTAGTCAACATGGAACAAAGTGCTCAACCACTCTCACGTTACATTGTTCAATAGCTGTTCCGCGTTCTTTCCGTCTATTGTTCATGTGCTGGGAACAGCTACAGTTCAATCCGCAGTTGCGACTTTTTCTTTCAGCGCCAAACACGTCCGACGTAAGTCGCCAAGGCCGTAATTAACGTTATGGACGCCAGGAAAAAATCGCCAGCATAGGAGTGATTCATAAAATCCAAATTACATATTCAGACATTCAATTATATCTGCGCTCAATGTAATTTGGATGATTTTATTTATTACACTTCAAAATGCTCAACAGAGATGCTAGGGTTGAACAAAAGGGGTTCGATAACGGAATTTCAGCTTAAACAATACAATATGGAGGGGGAACAGATGGGTCGCAAATAAAGGAAATAGAAACCAAAGTTGGAGGAACCCCGGAAATCCCTAAAATTTGATCATTAAAAATATCGAAACATATTCTTATTTTCCCATCTATTACTTTATAGAATTGAATTTGTTTCAACGCAAAATATAAGAAAGCCGGGCAAAAATTTATAACCATACCTCCATTTCTGATGCCATTTTGAATGCAGTTGCTCCCGGTTCGGCACAACTAAAAACACTGTGTTATGGGAGCATCCGTTAATCTAATATCATGGAAAACCCAGGAGTTCAAGAGTAGCAGCATACGTCACTGTGACGTCATCGATTACTTAAGACCTATTAAGGTGACTTGATAAGGGTTATTCTAGTGCCTAGTCTCCCAAACTTTTCGTTCCATCGCCCCCTTCATCAGAAATTTTTTCCTCTCATCGCCCCCAACTCAAGTCAGCCCATAGGATCCTATGTTAAATCAGTAGGTTCTATCGCCCCCTTGGACCATTCCATCGCCCACCAGGAGGCGATATTGCCCACTTTGGGAAACACTGTTCTAGAGGCTTATTCTATCGTCTGTTTCAGGCATAGCTCAGTGGTTTCAGGTTAACTTTGCAGTGAAAAGAAAGGTAGAGAGTGTATTCCTTCGCCGCAAAATATAGTTCATATATCGAAGCTTTACGATGATCCTTTATAAAGAATATTTCAATTTTTTTCCATGATTTTGAAAAAATACTGAAAAACTATCGTTTTGAACCGATGTTTACTTGTTTAAAATTTTTAAATTATAAAAAATATTGGTTACTATTATCAAAAATCCATAGCAACGGCAACGACATTCTGGCGCGACATCCTAGAAATTTTCCCCGCCAATATCACTGTCGTGTTTTTTCCGTTACACAATTATATACGGTATACACAGTATGTATTTTTTTCGTTATTTAGTTGAATTTTCCATAACGATACAATTTTCCATTCAGTTTTACATGCAGTTACAGGCTTACATAAACACGAATATTCAGTTTTATTTTCTCCCAAAAATAGGCTTCAGTGAGTTCAGATATTCACTCATAGATTACAAGAAGTGTTTCTCTTCCATTAGAGTGTCGATACTGTTGTAAGAGGCCCTCTATGGGTGCAGAAGTTTTTTGTTTTAGGTCCTCCCTTTTTTTTATTATTTATTTTTTGTTATGTTTATGGGGTAGTTTTAGTTTCCGATCACGGAGAGTGTTGACACGAGTCGCGTCTTCCACTCACACGAACGGACGTCATCTTCCACCCACCTGTTTCTCCAGATGCCCCTTGCCTATCTCTTCAGATAAAATAAGTGAGAGAGGGGGGTCCACAGTGGATTGGGCTTTCATCTTTTATGTGACAGTTGTATCTTTATTTTCACCATAGATAGCCACGCTACAAGTTCTCTGCTCTTCCATTCCCGAATACTATATTTTTGGTTTTTGAATACTCACTGTAAACAAAACTCGATAAGAATCATCCGTAATAACCATGAGCAGCACATCAACCGCAACAAAAGACTAAAACTATCGTGAAAACAAGTATCATCAACGTATACCGCTCGGGAATAGGGGGGGGGGGGGAGGGAGGGGAGGTCGAGCGACGGAAATTTCTGCAAGAAAAGTGAGTAAAAAAATTCTAAACTTTTCCGTATCATTATTATTATTTGCTGCTATTTCTGCATTTACACGTTAAGACAGAGTTCTTAACGTGCTTCTTTGCTTCTTCTTAATTTTTTTTTTTTTTGATTGGCTTCAAAAATTTTATTTAACATTAGTTTTTTCCATATAAATTGAAGAGAAAATTAAAAATCCCCAAGTTTTTTTGAGAGCCATGGCTATAATACACATTACATGACTATAATACATTTTAAAATTATATGTTGCTTTCACATAATATTGTTTGGATTTTTTTTTTTGTAAATAAATTTCAGCTGAGGGAAGGGAAACATTGCAGAAAAGTATTACTGTTTTTGAAATTTTTAGTGTTACAGCACATCAATGAAGAGTAAGTGACACGCTGATAGAAGTTAATTATTTTTTCAAAATTTTAAAACACTTTCTAATCAGAAACAAAACAAATGATTTTAAAAACCTCTCTTTAATTTCTGAAAGTATCGGCAAGGGTTTTTTTTAATTCCATAATTATTACCAATTTAACTGTGCAATTACGTTACACGTAAAAAAAGATTTTTCTCAGTGAGATTGGCAAGAATCGGCCATACCTTACCGAGGCCGCGCATCGATATATTGGTTAAGAGGCTTTCGTTCCCATAGCAACAAGTGATGCGGTTCCCTCGTAGCTTCCCTTTCACTGCAAAGTTATAACCTGAAACGGACTATAGTGGCTATAAGACCTATCGGTTGTTGCAATACCTTCTAGAGTAGATAGGTTGTTGCAATACCTTCTAGAGTAGTAGTGTTGCAATACCTTCTAGAGTAGTAGTGTTGCAATACCTTCTAGAGTAGTAGTGTTGCAATACCTTCTAGAGTAGTAGTGTTGCAATACCTTCTGCTCTAGAAGGTATTGGTTGTTGGCTGTGAAACCGCTAGTTCCACAGTTGCCAAGAGTGGCAATCCTTTCTTAAAATTTGGCTGGTTTGAAAAAGGTTCGGCAGCAAAACTGGCGGATGGCGTTTTTCGCTATAACTGTTCGTAACGAATTTATATTTTTCTTTGCTTTTGAGGGCAAATAAATTGTTCTTATTTTTTCTGGTGCATATTTTGGCATTTCATTTTTTAGTGCATATAATCCGGGCTCTATTCATAACGAGCAAACATAGAAATTTTTATCGGTAAAAATATTTTAAGATTAAAAAACGTGTTTTTTTTTATCATGTTTTCATTTAAGATGAATTGCTATCATGCCGAAAAGGAAATGTATATTCACAGATAAACTCCATGAAAGGTATCCATGTTTTCGGCCAGGCAGACTGCACGACTTGTTGCAACTTATGTTTCGATATGGTTGGTTGTTAATTGTTACGTTAGCTTTATTCACATTTATCAACATTTTTAAACATAAGCAACATCACTGATCGAATCCATTCATCCTAGACTGAAATTTGATCCAAATTTCCGGTAAATTTATTGACGATTTATCATATTTACCAATACCAGCTGGGGATTACACTATTAATCACCGATGAATGTGAAGAAAGAAACAAAATTTATTAAACGTATAAAAAGGGTTGGTAACTATGCATATAATAGCCGGTGATTACGCTTAGTAACCAGATTTATAAAATTCGCGGAACATATATAGCGGTTCGGTTCAGGGCCGTCCCCATTCTACCTCGCCTCGGTTCTGGTAGAATAGATACGGCCTTGTTCTGTTGTAGTTGGGAAAAAATTATTGCAGTGGCGTTTTTTTGCAGAAAAGTAGCGTCATCTAAGTGTTAAGTTATAGAAATTACATCATCAAAGGTGTACGCGTTAGCGTCCCCCTTTCTCAGTTTTCCAATATGGTTCATCGTGTTACGTCCACGAGTTTTTGGATAGTAAAAGAAATTTTTTAAGGATCTGGCAGAGCTCTGCTCGACAAGTCCTCGTTTCAATCGGCTCGCAGCTGTTGCTGTTGCTACCTGCGGGTGCTGGATTTAGGTAATGTTGGTCGGGGA
The DNA here is from genome assembly GCF_987345545.1 of Pholcus phalangioides. NCBI lineage: Eukaryota > Metazoa > Arthropoda > Arachnida > Araneae > Pholcidae > Pholcus > Pholcus phalangioides. The sequence continues at coordinate 17,121,302 of NW_028301607.1, forward strand.
AATTAACAAAAGCCGATCGTTGTGATTGAGATAATTATATTTATATTAGACACACACGATGTCTCACTTTGCAAGACAACTCCAGATCGTTTCATCCCTGAAGTCTTCGAGCCCAGATTCAGAAAAGTTTTTGCCCTTTTGTAAGGTGAGCGAAATTGTGGACATTGTTTTGGTGTCGTATATACCGGAAGAGAAAAAGTCTTCTATCTTTTCCTGCAATCGTTGATTGGTCGATTTCTTATTTTTGAACAATATTGTCGGTGCGCAAAACGTCGTAAGCGATAAAATTTCAGAATTTCCGCTGGAAAAATTCAATTTCATTAGATTAATTGTCCTTTATTTTTTCCCATATATTAACCAGTTACAATTTAATTTCTGGCGAAATTTTTTTTTATTACAGTATTTAAAAAAAATAACCTCGTGATAAAGTCTTTCCATTCAGTTTATTTAAAATTAAAATATTTCGAAAATATTGTTATAAAGTATAATTATTCAACAGGCAGTGCCCATTTTTGACGGATCCTCCAACTCCTGACCAAATAGCAGGGTTGGTAAAAAAAACCGTTTTTTTTGGTTTAAATAGTATTAACATTAAAAACAATGAAATTTCTGAAAAATCATTCAAACTTCTAATAATTAACTAAAATGAAATGGTTATTAATGTAATTAACACTATTCCCATACTAATTAATCAATAAATATTTCTTACATTTTAACAAAAACCAACTTTTGCAATTTAATTATTTTTTGCTCAAATCAATGGATTACTGTGTGTTTGAAAATTCTTTCAATGTTATTATCAATCATATAGTATATAAAGGTTTTTCTCCAGTTACTTTCAGTATGCTTAATTAGGAAGCTATTTTGAAAAAAGTAATAAAAATTAAGTGAATATAATGTATTTAATGAAGCATAAATAATGCAGATTAATTAGCAATGATTTACGATATACAGGGTAACGATATAACTAAGGTTATGATTTCAAAACACTGTAAAAAAAGAATGATTGTCAAAATGACTTGAAAATTGACATGAATATTCCTGAAAAAATGCAATTTTATTTGGTAAAGGGGAAAAAATACTTAAAAATGTAAAATTAATGACATCATCCAACATGTGGGAAATTTGCTCGCAGAATGAAAACGATAGCCAGTCATGGCAAAATTATAACTTAATTATAGCATTGCACGAGTCCATAATTCACGGAAACATCACAAAAAAAAATGAAGTAATTGAAGAAATAACTACAACTTACTCAAAAAATGTTAAATATGTTGTCCACCGCGTGTTCTGGCTATGAGGTTGAAAGCACAAAAATTCTTGTTCAACAGCAGAATCGGAGTATGTCATGGTCATAATGTGGATGTGCTTGCAATTCAGCTTTATTAAACCAAACGCGCCCCCCCCCCCTTCCCCCGTTCATATTCCTGAGGAATGAGGAACTTCTAACATATAGGGAATGTGCTGGAGATTGCAATTCAAAGTTTGCAATCTGACCACTGTTTATAACATTTTGAGGTACCCCCACAGCCAGAAGTTGCAAGGGTTAAGGTGCATCCTGTCAAAATTGGTCTTCAGCAGCTGCTTTGCTGGTATTGCAATGTGCATCTTGATAGAAGTTCTGTCCACACACTGATGCTGTGGAAGTGCCGAAATGATGTGGTTTCACAAAATAGATTATACTGCTGGTCAAGTACAGCATAATCTACTTGCACATTTTGCACTTTTTTCTTTTGTGAAAGAAACGTCCATTGCTCCAGGAGTATCCATGCAAATTTTCAAGTCATTCCGATCAATACTTATTGTATAGTTTTGGAATCAAAACTTTAATTATAATCACCCTGTATATAGCTGATTATTTTTCATAAATCTGTTACTACTGTACAGTAGAACCTTGATTAACTGGGCTTAACAGTGTGTGTGTGTGAAAGTATAAAAAAAACAACTATTGAATATTAAGACTGGGAGATATGCAGTAGGAGATGTGCTACTTCTTATGGGAATGAAAATGCATGTGGGGTAATGTAACAACTAGTACACTAGTCTTTGTCCTTTAAGGACAGCTGGTGTCTTTATTGGATTATAGGACCACCTGGCCGTAGCATGATGGTGTCACTACTGTAGCTGCTTCTTTGTGAAGGGAAAAAGAAACCCTGTGAGATAATGCACCACTACATTTAGATGTGTGATGCAATCCTTATTCATGAATTTGCTAAAGATAGAGCATCTGAATGTAGCCAAAAGTTAGAAAATGTTGTAAGAATGAGAAATTTTGGCTTTTGTATATAACTTTAAATAACTAAGATACTTCATATGAAAAATATATATTCTGGCCACTTTGAGACTTTTTGAAAAAAAAAACCCCACTTATAAAATCTTATGTCGTTTAAAGATATACCATCAGATTGTACCCCAAGGATATAAAATGTGGTAAAAATGAAACATTTTGGCTAATAATGAACAAATATGATATTTTTCAAGGAAAAAAAAAAGATATTTAGGTCACTTTTATCTGATTTTTTGAAAAAAACCAAAGTGGTTTTTTTAAAAAAACCAGTTGGTTAAAACCAAGGTTTAAACCATGGTTTAAACCAAACAACCCTGCGAAATAGCGCAATTTTTTTGTATATGATAACTGGTTACTTGAATAACATATTTGAGAAGTTTCGGGAAAGTTGGCTATTAATTTAGCATGTTTTTCTTTGTAATTTATGTGAACTCATAATTAATAAACCTTTTAATTAATATAAATTAATTAACGTATTTAAAATGCATAGTGATTATGTTGTTGGTAAACCTCATGTATTGTGTGGCAAAAAAAAAAAATGGAAGAAAAAACATTTTATTTTATATTAAGTTTTATTTTTGAAAAGCCATAAAGCAAATTTCTTTGTGAACAAGTGTTAAAAAATGCTATGGCACTCTTTGAATCTTTTAATTCCCAAAAATGTTAATTCCATGTTAAAATTTGAATAAAATTTTTTTTTAAATTCAAAATTCAAAAAATTCATTTCAAAAACTACAATACCAGTCAAAACTGGGGTTAACGCATGGGCCCAGTAGCCTCACAAAAATGAAAACTGGTTCAAACTCTTGAGAATTTTCCTGATAGGGCCTGGGAAAAATCAGTTGGCCCAGGGACCAACCATGCTCTTAAGACTGCCCTGTCCACAGGGATAAAACATGTGCTTTCCTGTAATAGATGCTTTTTTTCAAACCAAGCACAACTCAGGTCTATCGCCATGGGCAATTTACTACCTAGTGAGTTGTGCTGGAACTGTACAACCTCACAGTTTGATTGTGTATGGTTTTTTAATGCTCCCATCAATATTTCAGAAGTGAAGTGTAATGTCTGAATACTCGTTACTGCTTGTAAGACTGTTGCTCCCTGTGGTGAGACTTTTTGAAGGGGAGATCAGCTTGCATTTATCTTAATTTTAGTTCAAATTAAAGGTGCTCAATATGTCCACCTTGGGATGCACGCCATATGTCTATACGGTAGTCAAATTCATCCCAAACTTTTGCGAGCATGTTTTCATCCACTGCTGCTGTTATGCGTATCTTCAGTTCGGCTAATGAAGCTGGAAGGGGGGGGGGCACATAAACATAGTCTTTTATAAACCATCACAAGAAGAAATTGCACACTGTGAGGTCCGGCGATCTTGGAGGCCAGTGATGTTTAACTGAATCTCATTAGGTCCCATACAGCCAATCCATGGAATGCGATTGTTCAAAAATTCTCAAACATCCAAGCTCCAGTGTGGTGGTGCCCCGTCCTACTAGAAAATGAAGTCATCCGAATCGGTTTCTAACTGTGGGAAAAGCAAATCTTGACAAACACTGAATTGGTGGCTGAAGGAAAAGTGTTAGTGCTACCGGTTGGCAACTGCGTAAAACTCGAGATTTCCCTCTTTCTATCCATACATTATTCAATCAAAATGGATTAAATAAAAATTGATGATAGCTTTTACCTGATCTTGTTTCTCAGCAGTTTCCATCAGCATGGACTTGAAGAAATCACAGAATTTCCCACAGACATGTAAAAATAATTTTTGTCAGTAAATCCTTGGGGGGGGGGGGAAAGACCAAGTTGGCCCAAATGAAGAAAAAAGGTTTTTTTACTGTTTTGGAGCTAAAGAAAGTTCCAATATAAAAATTTTGTCATCAAATATTCCAGTAATGATACTATTTTAATGTAGGGTAATGCAAAATTAATAGGTTTCGTCCAAGACTATATTATAATAATGGTGTTTCACAACGTGCCAGAGTTGGTACCAGCTGAGATAGCTGACATTAGACTTTACTAACCTGCAGATAAACTTCAATGCAGCTAATATTTATTGTTAATCATGGATGGTTCTCTTGGTATGAGCCATTACTTTTGGACACTTTTAATCATAACACCCTGTTCTGTAATGAATACAAGTATAATTATGCTTCAGTGTCTTGCAAAAGATGTTAGGCCGGACAAATTTCAACATGTTATGTCATGTAATGAATGATAAAAAGGAAAACAATGTGCTTTCTTTTTTTCAACTATTTTTTCAAACTATGAGTGAAGTATAGTGATTGAATGTCTGTATCGTGGTAAGTCTGTTGCTCACTGTGGCGAGACTTTTTAATGGGAAGATTGGCTCACATTCATGCCTCAAAGTTGGGGGCTACAAAAAACCAACTTCAGGCAATCGCTACTGTGCAGCCAATGGGGTTCAAACTTGGGTCGTCGTGATGCAAGTCTGTCGCTATGGCCACAAAGTGGCAAGACAATGTGCTGTTGATATAAATATATTGATAAAATATGGTTAAATATAAGCCCTCCTATCAATGAAGTATTGGTAAAATTGTATGTGTGTGACTGAATCAGTCTCGCCCATTTTTATGTTTAAATGCTGGTTACCCGAAATAAAACCCAAAAGTTTTCCTCCTAAAAAAATTGTATATTTTGTATTGTATAAATTGTATATTTTTTGAAAATTGTATATTGCTATGTTTCTTATCAAGTGTTTCATTCATTGTTTTTGTTTTTTTCAAGAATTTGTCACCATTGATCTCGTCCACTATCTTCTCAAGGCCTATGCACTCACAGACTCTAACGAGAAACCTGCAGCTGAAGACGGAAGAATCTCCCGTATCAGAGGGACAGAAAAGTGGAAAGAAACAGTTAGCCGTCATCTTGTCTTGGTTGTTAGCAAAAGGCACTCACATTGATAAGTACTGCAGCCTATATCTTAACAGGGGGTTTGATGTACTCACTGTAAAACTGACTCCCCAGCAGATGCTTTTTCCTACAACTGGCAGCCAGGTTGTTGCCACTAATATCTTAGATTATTTAGAAACAAATAAGCAATACGACAAAGTTCTCATCCATGGATTTTCTATCGGCGGATACCTGTTGGGGGAAGTATTTGTAAAATTGAAAGAAACATGTAATAAGTACAATGATATTCCCGACAGAATTGTTGGTGTGATATTCGACAGCGCTGTGGATTTTGAGGGAATACCTACAGGATTTCCCCGGGCAGTAGCGAATAACTATGCAGCTGTGAAGGCTTTGGAATGGTACATCAGGTCGCACCTTGCACTCATGTACAATGTGGCTACAAAGCATTACGAGAAATCATCGAAATGCTTTCATGATACTCCTTTGAAGTGTCCCGCTTTAATGTTCGTGTCCAATGCTGACAAAGTTGGCACTCCAGAATCCAACATGTCTGTTGCAAATGATTGGAGGGCCAAAGGGGTCGATGTTTCTTTTAAATGCTGGAACGATTCTGGTCATGTCAGTCACATGCATAAACACAAAGAAGAATACATTAGTGAAATTGATAAATTTTTGTCGAAATTAAACCTAGAGCAAAATGAAAAACCGGAAGCACTTAAAAGTAGTCTTTGAAATTTCCTGTTATAATGTTACCTGATTTTCTGTTTATGCAGATAAAAATATAATTTTATATTTTATGCGCTTAATTACATCAAAGAGATTATGTAGAAAAATTAAAAATATATACTAGAAATATATATATATATATGAATTAATTTCTTTTTGAAATTCCTGTTATAGAGGGATTGAATATAAAATGGTTTTAGTGAAATAGTGTGTGAATTTTTTTTTTTTGTGTGTAGCAAACTGAAAAATTTCGTTAGGTTTTGTGAATTTTTTTTTTAATCCCATAATTCCCTTCTATGTTCAGCTCAGATTTTGGGGTTTCCTACTTTATTCATGAGTGTGAATAGCATTCAAAATTATTGAATTTAAAATACAGTAGTCTTGATAATTTGAATTTCGAAACTTTGAGGTTCTGGATAATCAGAGGTGCTGAGATTATTTGAATTTTTTTTAAATGCCTCTCTGTTGGTTGCAATAATGAGTTTTTTTTTAATTTTCTCACAAAATACAAGTAATTTCAGTCTTAAAGGGACTGAAGAGGTCTTGATCCTTAGACTGGGATATTGAGGCTTTAGGCCCTGGAGTCCCTATTAGTCTCACCTATGAAGAGCCCATGGTCTTGGCAGAGTTGTAGAATGAATTTTAAACACAAAACAAGTAAGAGTAGGTACTACCCCTCTGAAAAAAGTTTTTCCTATCACTTTTCAGATAATTTAAATTTACATTAATCTAAGGTGGTCTCAGTGCCGTTCACTTCAGGTTGTCAAGACTGCTGTAATGATTAGAAAATTGCACTACATGACATTTTTATTTTAACACTTATAAGTCTGTAGTCTCCACATAAATATGAAATTAATTGTGAATCTAGTTCTATCATATTCTGACTCCTTCAGAATATCTCCACTATTTATTTTCCCAGTGTAGTGACTCTGTATACAATAACTGCATTTAAACCATCCACTTTTGATTATGTGTCCTATATACAGGGCCGCAACCAGATGCTTGGTTACCCTGGGCAAGCGTGCATTTTGACGCCCCCTTGGAATGTTGGAGAGGTTTCGGAATGAAATTTGCACCCCCTTGGTTCCAGCGCCCAGGGCACGAGACCTACCTTTCTCCCTCCCCCCCCCCCCCAGTTGCGGTCCTGCCTATGTATAAGAATTAACAATGCTATGTGCAGAAATACATCCTCATATTCATTGAATGATTTTGATTACGCATCCAGGGTGAGAAAGAGGGAAATGTCTACAGCAAAAATAAGGTTACAGATGTTTAAATTACTGTCAGGGATGCTATTCTAAAATACGAGGTTTTGTGTTTTGCTATGGAATATGACAATGATATGATTCAAGAAACTACAGCAAACAACCAGATATGAAAACCCTACATATAAAAAAATAGCTTGGTATATATTTAGTATCGGTAGAAACCTGCAAAAACAAAAAAAATCTAGTCAACAGAGCAGATGATTACAATATATACAGTGGTACAAAACACCATTTAAAAATGACCAAGAAGAAAACATAAATGGCAATCACATCTACATGGGAACATGTAGTAAAAACCATTAATTTTAGATTATTTGCAGCCCTAGAGGTGGGAATTGGTATTCTTTTTGTGGGAATGAAACATGTGTTTCCTCTGAAATGGACCTCATAGCGAGAATCGTTATCGCTATCAGTAGCAGTAACATATGCATGACATTGTGCTTCATTGATGTCAGAGCCAGGGTTGCTGTTGGTGCTTCAAGCACCTGTGATATTTTGTAGCATGGGGCGTTGCACCTACTGTACTGAATCCAGAAATCTAAATCTCCTACATAAAATACAGGCAGACAATTCTGGTTAATGCAACACATTTTGGTAGGTTGTGATTTTGAAATTTGCATGCTGAAAGAAAAGTCCTAATTTCCTGATACATTATTTTTTTTTTGGGGGGGGGGACACATCTTCAAGCATGTGTTCTCATGTTTAATATGGCTTATATTGGTATTCTATACCCTCAAAGTTTTTAAACCACCCTGTTCAAGTATCATGATTGTTAACCCATTATAACTTTGCTTGCAAGAACAGCGTAATCTGCTTCTAGAGTATTCAAAAATACATTTTTAACAATGTGCACGACAATATGCACCAGGTAGAGTTGTAAAAACCAGTGCCAGAAAAATTTAGCAGTTCCATGCTCATGGCAACAACTGGTAAAAACTAAAAGTTTATCAAAGATCTGTGATGAAAAATATTTCTATAAAGCTAGTTTAGCTTATTTAAATTATTAAAACGTAGTGAGCAAGATAAAAAAGTGATGTTTGTTGATGGGGGTTGAGATATTTCCCGCAAACTCAGTGGAACTTGAAAGAATTATTCTCAAGCTCTTTTTCGCAATTATTCAAAAAATGCATGGAGAGCAATGTTACACCATCGGTTGCATATAATAATATTTATACATATAATTAGCTTACATATTGTGGGGGGGGGCCCCTTCCCTAAACGTCAGGACACTGCTAGGTAGCCCTTGTTGCATAGCGTATTCAGAGCTCTGATGGAGTAAATACTCAATTTTCTTTTTTTCCCTAGACTTTTGGTCTTGATCTGATTCTCCAATTGTTTTAAGGATTTTCTTACCTCAAATGAAAAGCAATTATAGTATATTTTATGAAAAGTAATTTGTCTCTGGATTTCTGGCAGTTAATGACATTTTTGTACACCAGTCATAAGTGGTGGTAACCCGTGGTTCTGCTACCTTGGCAGAAGCTTGCCACACCTGGTATCCCTAACATTTGGTCACTGTGAGTTGTTAAATTGAATGATGTAAGTCTATTCTGAATCTTACAGCCTACACATTTGAGTGACTAGAAAGCATGAGATTTATGATTTTGTTAATTTATGATTTTGATAATGTTAATGATTTTGTGTGTGCATATTTTTATGACTTGAAACTAGTGAACTGTAACTTCATCCGGGTCATCGGAATAAACATTTTTGCAAGTTCCTTTCAGTGGTGGGAGAAAATGTGAATGTTTCCTATTTTTTTGTTTCTTTAAGGTGAAGTCGAGCCTTGTGTTTTGGAAAGAAATGTATTGCATGTATGGTTTCCTTCAGAGATGAGCAATTCATCTTTATTTTGTGATTAATGTACAGTCAAACCCTGATGTAACGCCACAATCCACCCCCAAAGAATTTTTCGCTATAATGAGTTTGACATTTTGTTGGATCATGGTCGGAATAGCATTTCAGAGAAGCTCCATTACATAAATTCAAATGTTTCTTATGTACTACTGTACCTCGGTGGTGTCTTATTAGTGCTACTCCCCATAAATAAAATAACCTGTTTCATACGCATTCAATTTTAAGTTGAGAAAATTCGTAAAGTTGTAAATACTGTGCAAGAGTAGTACTCAAATATTTTTTTGATATAAAACTTGACATAAAAACATACTTACCTATAAAATTGTTTTAATTCTGCATAAACTTAGTGACACATTTTATAGGTACAAAAACAAAATAAACAAAGGGAAATGATGGTACCATTTCTTTTTGTCCATATTGGTTTGATAAAACCGCAAATTTCCAGTTTTCCAGATATTGGAGGAAGAACAACTTTTAGCATGATTGAATGGAGCAAATCGAGCCAGCGTGAAAAAACGTGTGGTGTTGAAAAACTTTTCTTGGAAACCTTGAACAAACTGGTGCAGTATGCTCATTGTTCACCTTCCCTTATTAATAAATTCATTTCTTTGAATAGGTTAGTTGGTCAGCTTTAAGTTCCCTTCACACATTCAGGTGTTTAATGTACTTTCTATGTCGCCTTGACCATCTTTATTCTTCAAATCATTTGCCCTAAACTGTTGTCATGCTGACTGATAATAACAGCAAAATTAAAGGATAAATCTCCAATTCCTTTCGGAAAAAAAGATAAAATGACAGACTTTGTACATCCAAATAATAGTTGGCGTTATATTGAGTTGACACTATAAAACATGTTTTTCATAATTCCCATATGAAAGATGTCCACTGAAACTTTGACCCTAAGTGGGGTTGGCGCTATAATGGGATTTGACTGTATATTGTTATATCAGGGCTTGACATCTCAAGTTGTGATGGTGACATAAAAATTGACATTGATTCCTAAAACTTCATGCTTGCGAATAAGAATTTTTTGGAACTTATGTTAGCATGTCTACAAATATAAAAAAACAGGTTCTAAAAAAAATTCTTTGGATCATTTTCTTGAAAATAAATGTTTTGCACCTAACAAATTTAGTTGGCTCCTAAATTATTTTCTATTTGTCAAGTCCTGGTAATCATTCGTTCATTAATGTGATTTGAGATCAAATGTGTGTTTCACTACTTTGTGATATCTATTATTTTCCCTTTTGAATGCACTATTATAGAAGAAACTTTTTTTGAGACATAGAGCTTTATGAGAGGGTAAAGAAGTATGAAAAGTTTCAGAAATTTTTAAAAATGATAATTGATTTGTGAAAAATATGTCACATTTATAATCAGGTGATTGCTTCTCATGCTGATCTCAAATGGTATTAGTTTTTTTTTTTGGCTGAAGTGTATTAGAAATGGACTTGAAGAAAAGTGTTTTTCTCTATTTTTTTTCACTTTGAAACAACTGCGATTTATGAAACTTGTATTTTTCTTACTCGAAGTAGTCATTCGAGCATCGAATTGGTGCTGAAACTCTAGTAATAAACTTTGATTCTCATATTCTGTTGCTTTTAATTGGTTTATCATTGCATTTAATTTTCTTTGTTGTATAGAATTTGGATATTGGGGTTGTGGGAAGATCAGGGAGACTTACTCGAATAACAATATACTAGGTACATGGGAAAAGTCCCTTTACCCTGGATAAAACTCGAGCCGTTGATGTTAGAAGCATACTTCCAATCGGAAGAAGTAACCAAATTGCGTGTAGTAATCAGATAAAGCTATTCATATTGCAAGCGGTTTCATAGTTACAGCGATATCTCGGTTTGCGGAGATTTTTTTTCGTGATTTTTGGCTAACGAAAATTTTTGTCGATATGGATGCACGTGCTAACAAAACAGCTGTATCGTGACTGAGCTGAGAATTTCAGAGCCAAATTATCAGAGTTTGTCATTTGAATCCGATTAACTCGTGTCCACCTCGGAATCTTTTCCCAGATATGCTTCCACTTCTCTTTCTGAAAGTTTTTGAACCATTTTGTGTAAAATAACTGATTCAGCTAAGGGGCCCTTTCACACGGAGAGGATGCGAACGCGGGTCCGTAAGAAGTTTTAACTATGTACATACGGACCCTTTCAGACGATGTGGAATGCGCCCGCAACTTCGAAGTGTTCATGCGGGTCCGGATGGCGTCCGCATGTAACTTAAAAAATGTAACCAATAAATTTATCGGAAGCAAATGCAACCGATCAGCTTATTGGTTGCTCTTGTAAAAGATTTATAAAATGTTTATAGTGTAATCCGAGGTTATATATATTACAGAACTGCGATGCGAATATTTCTAAGCAGACATTTTGAGTCTCCACCCTTCCCCCTTTTTATTTGCGTCTTTGATATCTCCTGAATTATTTTTTTTTTGGAACATCATTGGATGTTTTTGAAATTTTTCTTTCATATTTTCCAAAAAGACACATCTTAGATATTTAAAAAAAAAAATCTTTTAAGATATTTACTGCCGTCGACTGCTTGTGAGGATCGAACTGAAGGCATCTTCATGCCCATAATTCTATGAAGCTGTATATTAAACCACCAAAGAATGGTTCTAGCCTACATAGGCGGAGATTGACTTGGAAGTCTGTAAGGAAAGGCCATTAGTAGCAAGGGACCATTATTGGTGGGGGAGGGGGGGCGGGTACGATGATGTCGTCTATACATTAGATCAGTCGACTCCACCTTTGACGCTGGGGGCAATGCCCCCCCCCCGTATCTCTGTCCATGCTAGCCTATGAGCGCTGAATCATGGGTTGGAGAAAAATAATTGCAAAAAAATAGCTTTTATGCAAAATTTCAAACTAAAAGCGTTCTGGACTGAGTGACTCACAGAGAAAACCGTGAATAAAGCAAAAAAAGTAAATACTTTTTATATTAAACAACGTGCTATCCGCGTATGGTGTTCACTGGGTGAAAAAATCGGTCTAAAGATGCGGGCGAAACGCCTGCAAATATGTGCTCGTGTGAAGGGCCCTAATAGAAAATTCATTGGAGGAAAGGAGCCCATGATTTCAGAGCGTTAGGGTTTTGCAAACACTAGCTTTAGCAGACTAAAGCTGTTCGTGTGTGTGTCCTTACATCAGTGTAAAATAAAAAGATCTATACAATATCTCTCGTTTTCCTGTAGATTCTCATTCATCCAATTTTGAAGCTGTTCATTTTAATCTTCAGTCAGTTTTTGTCTTTTTTTATTGCGTTCCTCGGTATCTTAGAAATGCATCTTTAAATTTTGGACAGAACCTGCAACGAATCAAACGATTTTCCGTAGAAACCTGTGGGAAATCACGTTTCGGCTATATAATGATAGCATCATCGTGCCCCCCCACCCCCCCAGACTTCGAAGTCTATCTCCGCCTATGATCATACATGTTCAATGATTCTATTAAATAATTATGAGATAATGTCTACATATTTCTGAATTTATTTTATCCCTTGACTATTAAGTTATTGTTTTAATATTGAACACTGTATGCTCTTGATTAGCTAGTATTTAATGAACATTTTGATATTCAGGGTGAATCCATGCTTGAAATTCTAAAAACGTTATAATTTGTTATTAATGATAATGTTAAAAACTCATTTTTTTAATCGTTTTCATTTTTTTTTTTTTTTTGCTTTCACTAAATTTTATTTTTTGAAAATTTTTTTTTATCTGATTAATTAGATCAATTTTCCTGTTTCAGTTTGTCTCATTTCTTGGATTAATGGGTTTTTCCTCTCGTGTGTATAGCCCTCCAAAAAAAAAGCTCGGTTCGAAAATGGCTGATAGAGGGTTCCATTATCTTTCATTTGCATATTTGCATTCCAAATGAGGTAATTTTAAAGGAAATTATATTGATATATATATATGCAGTACACGGTTCTTTTATTTGTTGGCACTGTGAGGATAGTGGGATAAACACACTGCTCAAAACAAGTAGGGGAGCAAGCAAAAAAGTGAAGAAAACCATGCGAGACAGCCACGTATTGGCATACAATGGATAGTACACGCGTATCAATGCGCAGTACAGAAAAAAGACGTTAAAAAATTTGGAATTAAGCTTTAATTCTTTGAAAATATGGAAAAAACATGAAAAGATGATTTAGGGCAACAATTTGGTTACATGTAAACGATAAAAACAAGTATTGTTTAGACATGATGCATGAGTTTCAATAAGGCACTCTTTCTCAATTGAATGAAAAAACACAATTTTTTTTATCGGGGTATGTAATGTGATAGAGTTCTAGAATAAATATTTTATACCCATGAATATACTTCAAACATGCAAAAGTGCATATTTTACTGCAATAAATTTCACATTGGCATTTCGCTACTTTGAGAGCAAAATATGCCCTGTAATCTACATGAATAAATTTTATTCTCTTCCCCCCCCCCCCGCCCCTAATGAAATCTTAAGAACATTGAGGAAAGTGTGATTTTCAGAGGAAATGTTGTTGCTTCTAAATGTTGCATCCGTGCACAGTCTGTTATCTTATAAAAATATACATATTTTGCAGATTTTACATTTAATTCTTGTTTATCTGACTTGAGAAAATGACTAGACTTGCGTTTTCAAGGTTGGCAGGTCTGGACTTGTCTTTTTTCACTTTCCGTATTAAAATTTCTAGAGTTTGCTGGTTTTTTTCCCCCCAAAACTCGTTAAATCTGTGATAGAATAAAAATGTGTAAATTATTAAGCAACCTATCGTGCAAGTCGAAAACACGCCATAATAAATGCATCTATCAATTGTACAAGGGAACTCTTGTCAATAGAATGCTTTTCATTTAGTTGATGCTGAATGACCCTTTGCTTGTACATCGAGCGAATCGAGAAACCTGTACCGTATGTGGTACCGAGTCACCACCAGGCATTTACTTTAAAGGGGGGACGGAGCCTTCATGAATAAAAAAACTGTAAGACTGAAGTGAAATTAATCCGGGATCAACGACTTTTCGTGTTACAAAAACACAAATTTTTGGTGTTCACATTTCTTGATTGCAGTTCGTTTGTTAGTTTATTCATTAATGGTGAATTAAATTTGAGACATAAGTTGAAAAAAAATATTCTTAATTATTAACGAGATTTGTTTTAATTAATAAGCAGTCAGTTAATTTAAATTTAAAAAATTATATTTCTCATACCTTGATCCAACCTCTCCAACATTGCAAGGGGGCGCCAAAATGGGAGCTTGATCCGGTTGACCAAGTATTTAGTTGCAGCCCAAGGGCAAGTATAAATTTTTATCGAGCATGTTCTGGGATATTCTAAGGGGCCACGAATGAAGAATTCATGTGGGAAGGTGAGCCATGAAAAATATTCGTATGTAAATTAATGCCCATGGTTTAGACCAGTGTTTCCCAACCGGTGTGCCCCGTCACCCTAGGGTGCCGCGATATTAGGGAGAGAAGTAAAAAAATATTACAGTCCACTTAAGGCCTTAAAATAAATTAAGTCGAATTAATTACTATCATGCGTGACAGATTTATCGGATAAGTCGCCATCTGGTGGCAGTGTCAGCACCTTTTGCCTGAGTTAGGTCTGGCTGTCCACGTACGCGGCCCCGTTCAGCGCACACGATCTCTAAAGAAAGAGGATTCGTTGGCTTTCTTGTTTAATGGTCTAGGGTGCTCACCCTGCAGGTGAGAGGACGTGGGTTCGATTCCCCGCAAGGCTAATTTTCTTTCATGGATTTATCTTCGCATCAGCCAGCTGCCGCAACCTTCGAAGTAATAACGGAGAGTGACACCCACACACAGACCTTCGGATAAGCTGATAAAACCTCATTTGTCAACACTTATGAAGATTGCGAGATGCAATAGATATGTACTTTCCATCTCTTTCTACTGAGAATTTCGACTGGGTTGTATCACCATTTGATTTTGCAGACAGTGCGGAGGAAATAGATTTCACTGCTCGTGAACGAGGTGAATTTATTGATCTTGGCGCCGATTGCACACTCAAGGGTAAGTTCACCAAGAGTGAAGCATTGATGTAGCTGCTTTTAGGCTTGCACTGAAAGAGGAGTATCCTAATCTAATGAAGAAAGCAATTAATGCACTTGTGCCCTTTCCAGCATCATATCTATGCGAGCAAGCTTTCTCTGATATGGTGACAATGAAATGCAAAGCAAGAGATAGACTACTACTCAACCGCACATGCACCTCCTTCACATTCCTCTATGGAATTTCTAACGAATTGGTGCATGCCGGAATGTGCGTTTATGTGTTGTGAACCTAACGTGACGTGTGTTTTTGTGTAATGCTTGTTATTTGTAGTGTTGCCTTCTGTCAAGAAATAGACTGTGCAAGACCTGGAGAACAATTTACGCACTTCGTTGCCAACTGTAAAGCCTGGTTTCAAGTGTCTGTTCTCTAAGCATTAATCACAAGTTTCACTTTAATGATTTAATCGAACAAAACTCTACTGATGTATTTTTATTCAGTGATTTTTGATGTAGTAAACTGTATATACAAATATATAACATCAATAGTCGCATTTAAAGACCTCAAGAACACTAGGAAATTATCAAAATTTGTCCTCAGGCGTTGTATATTCAATGTCAGGAATGTTAGTACCTTGTTAATTTTGTTGGGTATATTTAAAATTACATCCACTTTGAACTTGTATATACACTTGGCACCTATTTATCCACTTTTGAACATTTCTTTTAAATTTTACAAATTCATGTACATGGTTTAAATTCTTAGCACCTATTTATACATGTTTCGATATCTTGGCACCTATTTATTCACGTTTTGATATATTAGCACCTACTTAGTCATTTTTTATATTCTTGGCACCTATTTAGTCCACTTAATTAAAAAAAAAACAAATGAGGAGACGTTGCCCTATCTGGTGTATTTGGTGACAAACAAAGGAATGAGAGTGACTGGTTGAATTTGACTCGCTGATAAAAATAAAAGTTCGCTGGTTGACGCATACAATTCATCGCAATTACCTAAACTTCTTATGATTTGACTTTGTGACTTTTATAGGTGTGATGGCATTTGTGTAAATATCTACTTCAATTGGAGTTCTACTCAGGCAAAAATTACCAAGGCCATGACCAAAACCACCAGATTTTGCCAAATTCTCTCTTCACATACACAACACAAACATGCACTGACATTCAAAAAATAACGTCTCTCTTTTAACCTTCTGCATAGGCCTATCTGGCCCGCCTGTATTCCCACAATCGCCCCATGGGGCTGGGCATACGGAAAAAAATGGATTCTGGTCTGGTCTGGGGGGGGGGGGGAATTGTAGCCCTTTAATATTCATCACGGGGAAAAGCAAATAGAAAGGGGAGCCACGTCAAAAGATGGAACAGGCCACACAGACCTCTGAAAAAAAAAATTCATTCAAGTGGAATATGGTTGAAAGAAGTGTGTGGTTACTTTCAGAATCTAACAGAACTGGTCATAGAATCAGGGCACTGCCGGGCCTCGTGCTACATTATGCCAGAGATATCTCTTTTATGGTATCATTGGCGTACGCAAAGGAGGCGAGCCGAAATTACAGTGTTATTTTGTGTTCAGGGAAAAAACATAAATACCCCCTTTCTTAAAAAAAAAAATTCGATCCGCCGCCCGAGAAAAATCCTGCGTACGTCTATTTATGGTATTTTCTCGTGTCCATAGGATGACCTACCCTACGAGATCTGGTACTATGATTATCGAGAGTAAGGATTTACATAATATGTAAGCTGTTACTTCAAGCTAGGTAAGGGGTGGCTCTCCTAGAACATCCCTTTTTCTGTGGGTCCATGATGTTGAGATGGTCTGCGTAGAACCACCAAAAAAAAAGGTCACTGAACTCTAGCCGAGGGGTCCAGAAATTCACCTTTTATAAAATTTTCGATCACTAAATTTACTGGAAAAAAAGCCAATTCAGTGAGTAGAAAAGCGTCTCTGTGTCTAATTTTTTTCTTGAATGTTTCCTAATTTGTATATCAACAAATCGATTTTACCTTTTGATTTCATATAAATTTTGCCATCACGTTATAATTATAAAACATAGTTACACACAGAAGTCCTGAAGAACTATTTAATATAGTTTTAGGAATGACTCGTGATGAATAATGATGTAAGTGAGGGAAAAAAATGTGTCATCTGATAAACACTCGCTGAACTTAGTACCATCGTAGTCGCACTAAAAATAGATTACGTTATCTCTTGTATTAAAGATCTCGCAGCATCAGACCAGACACGCATCTGTTGTATTTACGGAGACGAGTGTTGACCTCTTTCAATAAATCCATTGTCACCTATACATCACTTTTTTTTGCTATGGGGCTTCGAGTCCAAGGACGAACATTCGTTCAAAGTGCATCTTAATGTGCTTATACCAAACGTGTCTCCTCCAGCTTTGAAAAGAAAACAGTCTCCAGAGAGAGTGTAAAGTTTATTATTTCTTTAAACTATACATCGCCGCAATATGCTTTCACGTGTCTTGTGACAAAAAAAACATTGTTCTGTAATTTTTCTGTTGAAAGATATCATAGCAAAGGTTTCACAAGACTTCATCGCCTATTTCCCTAATTTGCTGCCCTTCCCATCTTCCCGCTCTGGGGTTTATTCCGCTTTGCTCACCCCCCCCCCCCATAAATACGCCAGTTGGTAGTTTCCTGTTTATGAGATCGTGACGATAATTTACGCCCATAACCAATACTTCCCAGATACTACGCTATCTGAAACAGTGTTTCCCGACCTGTAGTACGCGGACCCCTGGGGGTCCGTGAGTTCTAAGGGATCCGCAGAATAATTTTCATTCACTGTCATTGCATGAATGACATATTTAGTGCAGTGAAATTATAATTTATTGCATCCGTTTTCTATGATACGAACATTTACGCAAAACAGTTTTAGATTTTATGGAGGGTGCTCCAAATTAACCTTCGCTGCAGGGGGTCCATGGAGAACGGAGAATTGACCTTTACTATAGGGCAGTGTTTCTCTAAGTGTGCGTTGCGGCTCCTAGGGCCGTCACCATTGGTGTCGTCTTAACGCATGGGCCCACCCGGGCATTTCTCCGGCAGGGGGCCTCAAGAGAAGAGGGCCTCACAAAAATAATATTTGGTTGAAATTTTCGCGAGTTAGCATGTAAATTTGCCTGGTAGGACCTCAGAAAAATCGCTTGGCCGTGGGTTGATTAGAGATACGTAAATTTCGCAAAAAAAATTTTTTTAATCAGAAATTCCGCAATTATTCGCAATAACGAATTCCAAATGAAAAATTTCGCATTCGCGTTCACAAAAAAAAAAAAAAAAAAAATCTCGAAAAAATAAAACTTCAAATCAAAAATTTGGCATTAAAAAAACCGGTCGTATTACTGGAAAGTGTTAAAAGAAAGTGCATTTAGTTGAAATCGTAATATATCTCTCTACTTTCACCTAATTTTTCAAATGCTTTTTATAGCGTCTTTCTCGGAAATTCCAAAGAAGCTACATATAGTCGATTACACTTACAACATAAACTGGGGATGTAAACATATTGTTGTGAAATCCTTAAAATTTATCCCATTCACGTCTATACATTTTTAACTCTGTTATAACATACCCTGCTTAAAACATACACCGTGGATATAACAAACCAAAAAAAAAAGAGCACCCGGATATAACATACTGCAAAAACCCTAGAAAAATATAGTCAAAAACAGCCTTTGGTGCACAACATTCATTGTATGCGGAAGATATATCTTGATGTTTTCTCACAAAAAGACCTAATTTTTTTCAATAAACGAGGAATTACATGTGACTGAAATAGTTACATTTCCTCATCAACAACAAATGGCATCGATATTATAATTGACCAACTTCAGCGTCACTTTTCGGTGATAAATGTAACTATTTTGGCAATAAAATGGGTGGCATGCAGTTTAGACCCCCTTCAGAAAGTAGCCAACTGTGGCACCACGGAAACGTTTGTTTATTTTCGCTGTGGTTTGCCTGCTTCAACTGGATTATACTGTCTTTTCTGTCTGCTAGGGCTTTAATTCTGATTAGTGAAATAATATTGCCATGTTTCCGGTTGTGATGAAAACAGAGTTGATATTTTCAGGGCCGAACTCTGCCTACGGATGTAGTTACTAATAAAGTAGTCGGGAACTTTTTTTTTTTGTGTATCTATGGTTATAGCTGTAGGAATTTTACTACGTTCCCTCTTACGCGTCTTATTTGCATATTCGCATGCACCTATGTTAGCGATTGGACGAAACGTTTTCTGTGCTAATGCATTGTTGAACTACGTGCCATTTCACTTCCATCGCACCTTGTTGCAGGATATTCTGCTCACGCAACAGTCGCGTTTCAGCAAGGATTTTTTTAAATTCTTCTCGGT
This sequence comes from Pholcus phalangioides, assembly GCF_987345545.1. Classification (NCBI taxonomy): domain Eukaryota; kingdom Metazoa; phylum Arthropoda; class Arachnida; order Araneae; family Pholcidae; genus Pholcus; species Pholcus phalangioides. The sequence goes on from NW_028301607.1 coordinate 17,140,713, forward strand.
GTTAAATAGCTTCTGTTGGGCCGAGGCCTGGTAAATTGAAACCCCGGGGAATTTATTTTTCTGGTGATTTTAATTTCGTGACTTTTGTGTGTGTTTTAAATTCGGTAGTATGAGTTTACCGCCCATTCAATTCCGTGTGGATTATTTTCGATTTAAAACGTGCATTTTGGATTATTTTCGATTTAAAACGTGCATTTTGGATTATTTTCGATTTAAAACGTGCATTTTGGATTATTTTCGATTTAAAACGTGCATTTTGGATTATTTTCGATTTAAAACGTGCATTTTGGATTATTTTCGATTTAAAACGTGCATTTTGGATTATTTTCGATTTAAAACGTGCATTTTGGATTATTTTCGATTTAAAACGTGCATTTTGGATTATTTCACGTGTATGCGCCCTAAGGATTATTTGGATATCTAACGTGGATTATTGATGTGCGGTGCAGGGAGGAGGATGGGGGAAAAAAAAAGCTTTATTTCCCTTTCCCCTTCACGGGGTTACAGTAGACTTGGTGCTAAGAAAGGCACTTATACTGCTTTTTCACCAAATTCCCCTTTTTCCTCCCATCGTAAACCAAACCGATTTTTTCCACGATGTATGGAGTCAGCTTCTCATTGAAACGAAATTTCGAAAGCGTTTATCTTCCCTTCAAAAGTGCTTGGATAAAATTTTTCTTGATGGATTTGGATGTTTTCCCTTAATGGTTATTTGTTCATGGCGAAACTGTTATTATTCTAGAAATGCTCTGAGGAAAGAAGGGTTTCCTTACGCAATGTTATTGTTTGTTACGCGACTGTCATTATATATATAAATGCACTATTATATATTTTTTCTTCCTATACAATATGCATTTTAAAAACGTCAAGTTGATTCAAAAAAATAATTGTAATTCTGTCATAATTCAATTACTTTATTGAGTTTTTGATTGCAATTAAAAATATAATATTCAATTTCTTTCCACATTTTCCTTTCTTTGTTTGGAGTTTGGTAGTTTTTAACATTTTATGGTAATTAGCTATTTTACGAAATTCTGAGCCCGGCGTAAATATACGAATTTGAACAGTGATCGTAATTTTTGTGTGTAGGTGCCCATCAGTGGTAGCGCTTTTTGAATGATCCTGCATTCTAAAGGCTTCAATAATTACAAATGATAAAAAGTGGAACATTTTTTAAATCAAATTGTTTTTATATTAAGATTGGACAACTTAAACGTACGTGCACCTCGTGAACATTCTTCTAGGGAATTTCTAACGACTTGGTACACGTCGGAACACCTGTTCTGAGTATATTGTGTGGTCGCCCGACGTATTTATCTTGTTAGAATTATGCTTGTTTCGTGCTCCAACTTGGTACCGTCATCAGTGTTTTCCATATTTTGAAGTGAAAATGGCAAAGGGATCATAAAAGTATTACGACAGCATTGATGTGGGGAGGGGGTTCCGATTTGCTGACTTCTCAGATGTCAAGGAGGGGTTCGGATGACGCTTACGTCACTAACCACCTTTTAGGAGCAAAGTGATACTGAGGTCACTAAGAAGTCTTCACCAGATACCCAGACCCTTGGCGTAGTTATACGAGGGCTAGATTCAACACTCCCTGTTGAAGATCTGAAAGACGAACTCTGTGCTAAAGGATTTATTCCTATCACAATCTCGCAACTACGTTCCCAAAGAAAAAGGGCAAGAGGTAGAATTTTGCCCCTGTGGAAAATCGACCTGCCTGGAAATGAGGATTCGAAGCGAATTTTCGAGCTCAAGGAACTCCTCCTGGTCGATATATCGATTGAGAAATATCGAAAAAATCCAAACAGACTATCGATTAATATATGCTACCGATGTCAAACCTGGGGACACAGAGGCGACGGGTGCGAGAGGCCTCAGAAATGTATGGTTTGTGTGGGCCCACATGATGTGAAAATGTGCGGAAACGTCAAAGGAGTGGATATCCCAACCTGCAGTAACTGTGGGAAAAATCATACAAGTCTGTACCGCGGATGTGAAGTATATAAAAAAAAACTTAAAAAATTACGGGAAAAACGGGACATTCCACCACCAACGCAAAAAATCCCGGAAAAAGTCCAAAAAATCAAGCCTGCGACATTCAGGAAATCCGGAAGGAAATATACAAATACAACTTTTCTCCCGAACAGCGTCTGGAAAAAGTTTCATGACAGGAAAATATCCATATCGTTGGGAGCAGCGGATAAGACGACCAAAAACGCGATTGGCCGAAATCCATCTACGGACTTTGCTACGGACTCTGAGCAGCAGAGCGAAGCAGCTGCAAATCACAAGTCCAGCTCTACGGACTTCAGTGCTAACAACACCGAGCAGCGACAAAGCTCGGGAAAAAAGCACGATGAGACCGAAGTGCAGGCCCGGAAGACCGACGTCCTCCCAAGGCAAAGCCCGAGACCGGAACATCCCGTAAGCGATGACGGCACAACACGCGCCCAGCCCGCAAACACGGTCACCAGAAAGCCCGGAACACAGCCGCGCGAGGAAGCGGAATCTAGAACGGACTCTGGGGACTCGAATGTAAGCTCAGGTCAAGCTGCTGAAATAATGTATGAAACAGCGAAAGCATACATGCAAAAAAGCTCGAGAAAGAATAAGAGAGCTTTACTTCAGGCATTTCAAAAAGAAGCCGGGACTATTCTAGCACGTTAGAAGCTGGAGAAGCTTGTAGAAACTTGCTAGTAGAAGCGAGGAATCTTAACGGAGCATTAAAAGCTCCATAAACCGAAAATTTAAAATTTCCTTCTTTTTCTTCCTTTCCTTTAACCATCTTCCCAAGAATATTTTCTCCAAAATTCCAAAAAAAAGCAAAAAATCGAGGCATTACTGATAATTTTCAGAAATGGCTCAAAAAATTAAAATAAAAATTATCTTTCTATCTTTTCCGAACTTGCTAAAATTACTAATACTTTTCCCCTTTGTTCTTCACCTTCAAACTAATTTTTTGAATTAATAAAATGCATTTCATGTTTTCCATTTTTTCAGCCAATAGAATTTTAGGCACTCAACCGTCCAATGAGGTGAGACCATGGTGCGAGGTAGCTGACGTCACGAAGCAGATCACTTTTCCTGCCCAAATATTAACAAGTAATATTACTAATAAGTTCGTCCAGACATGTTGAGATTGAAATTCCTGGTTAATTAATTTTAATTAACCGTAGGCATCCTGAATTAGTCAAAATTTACCGGACTCTGACCAAATTACAACACTTCACAAATACACATACATTACTACCTTGTCTATTTTTCTTCACATCGGTCCCCCGCGGGCCTGTTATGAGGGCAGCTAGTGTCCAAGAGGATAGGCACTGCCATAAATTCCCATCGTTCGTTCGTTCGTGAAAATATGGGATAAATTTAATGGCATCTTATTCGGTGCGCCAAAAATGAGAAAAACCTTTCGATAGTTTGTGAGCACCTGAACTAATATTCCCCCTATTCATAAGTCCCCTACACATTAGTAGGGGACATCAATAAAAACACTTTAGGGATCTCTAAATGTTTCGCGGATCCAAGTGATCTGGAACTGTGTCATGGGTCACTTAAGTGATCTGTGAATGTGCCACGGGCCGCTTAAATGCTCTGGAACTGCGCCACGGGTCACTTAAGCAACTAAACCAGACATGCGCCTCGTCCATATTCCTCTGCGGAACTTCTAACGAATTAGTACATGTTGGAATGTGCGTGTCCGTGTTGTGAACCTAACGTGTGGTTTGTTTCTGTGTAATGCTTGTTATTTGCAGTGTTGCCATCTACCATCAACTTTTCTAACCATGAGTGAAGTGTAATGATTGAAGATTTTATCGTTGTAGGCCTGTTGCTCTCTGTGGCGAGACTTTAAAGGGGAGATCGGCTCGCATTAACGTCTCGAAGTTGAGAACCACAGAAAACCAACTTCAGCCAACCACTACTATGGCATCGGTGAGGTTTGAACCAGAGTCCTCGCAATGTGAGTTTGTCACTATGACCACTGGACCACCACAGCGGTTATATGGCTGAGTTCATAAGGCCTTCAAATTGTTATACGTTAGACTTATCGCCGAGTAAAACCATTTCTTTCTTTAAATATGAAATTACTAGCTGTTACCCGCGGGACTTCATTCGCGTGGATTTGGTAACCTGAATATTACTGGGCGATGATTCTACCGTTTGAAGGCCTTATAACCCCCTTGATGGTTGACTTTTCAGAAATCTCATCTCTTTTCCTGTGGTTCCCAACTTCGAGGCGCAAATGCGAGCCGATTCACTCATTAAAAAGTCTCGCCACAGAGAGCAACAGGCCTGCAACGATAGATAAATCATTAAATCATTACACTTCACTCATGATTTGAAAAACTGGTGGCAGATAGCAGCACTACACTCAACAAGCATTACACAAACAAGTTTCACGTCAGGTTTCACTACACTTAGGCCGAACACATACTGGGGAGTGGAACAAAGCGAGCGATTTCAAAAGAGAAAATACATCGAGATCAGCATCGATGTCCCCTAACATACTGAGGAGGCGGAGGAGAGCGAAAATCACCGCAGGCGTTCTGAAGGGTAAAGAAGAAAAGCCTTTGAGCTGGAAACGTGACATCTCGCCAACTAGTAACCCTACCAGCCTGTTCATGCCAAATCAATCAGTTTGGCAATATTGGAGTATTCCGATAAACCAGCGGTTCTCAACCAGTGCCCCGCAGATCCCTTAGGGCTCCGTGTAAACTCCCAGGAGCTCCGCGGCCACTCGAGGAAAATAAATAAAAAAACCAGTAAATTTGAAAAAAATAATTAATATTTTTGAATAATAAAAATAAGTCAGAAACTTTGATGAATAAATAAAAAAAATAGGTGTCTGGCCTCCGCCATAGAAATTACATACCGGAAAAGGGCTCCGTGGGTCAAAAAAGGTATAGAAGCGCTGCAATAAACGCGTTAATCCTCAAAAGACTACAAGTCCTGTTTATATATGTTTTTAATGACTTCTTGTATCAAACCGTTGTTTCGAATATCATTGCACAATATGTATAAAGATTGAAATAATTATACTTCAATCAAGATAGAGAGACAATACAATTAGTTAGACACTGAATAAAAATACATGCCTACAATCCGCAGAAGCTAATTTCGATACTTTCAAAAGAAAATATCACCGTTAATGAGATGAAGCGAGAAGTTATCCATACACCTCGATGATGAAACCGTAATTTTTTTATGGCCAGCGTATCATTATGAAAATGATTATTATTAGCGATAAATGTACACGTGGTCGTTAAGCACAAATTATCAGTGTGGATCCATTATTTATGAAATCCCAGAATTACAGATTCCTCCTATATGCAGGGCCGTCTTAAGAGCATCATGGGCCCAAGGGCCAAATGATTTTTCTGAGGCCCTACCAGGCAAATTCCCGAAAATCTCAACCACATCTCACTTTTGTGAAGCCTTTTTTATCTTGAGGTCCCACGGTCCTTGCCCTGGTGGGCCCATGCCTTACGACGGCACTGCTTATAACCGGCATGTTCTGTGCATAACCAATTTCAATGAACGCACGGATGCTGCAATCAACTGGTTTCGATTTTTTAAGAAATACAGAAATATGTATTGTGTGTGAGATGTTCATTATTTGCATCAGAAAAACATTTTGTGCCTCTTTCATAACACACGACATTCCAATTCAAATCCACGGAAATAATAGATATTCAGTACAATAAAATAAAAGAGAAAAAACAGAAACCATGTTTCGACAATGCGATGAGCAATCATCACGGTGTTTATCTGTTTTCCTAAAAAACGGGATCTCAAACATTTTCCACCCGCGCCACCCATTTCCCTTATGAAGATCCATTGGCGTACGCAAAGGGGGGGGGGAGGGATTTGGGGTTCTAACCCCCCCCTTAAGCCAAGATTATAGTGTTATTTTGCCGGAAAAAACGTAAAACCCCCAGAAGGAAAAACAAATTTGAACCCCCCCTCCACGAGAAAATTCTGCCGTACGCTTATGTGAAGAGCAGTTGTAAGCAAAGCATTTCTTTGAAAAATCTTTGTCAGGACTACTGCGAAGCTGCACCCCTGACGAAGGTTGGCGTGCACAGTTTGAGAACCCCTGCTAATCCATCAACGTGTTGACAAATCCAGGGCCGTCATTCGAGGGAGGGGAGCTTTTGAAAATACACTAAAAATGGTATATATACATACAAATATATATATACTAGGGGCTCTGCACCCCTGCAGCCTTTGGCGGCCAACCTCCCCCTCCCCTCATCACAACATGTCTTGTTTATTTCGTCCCACTTCATCAGCGTTATGGAAAGGGACATGTGAAAGCACCAGCTTACTGAAGAAGCGAATTTTAAAATAATAAAACAACATAAAAAATTTTAGCGGGGCCCAGACTGGATTTATTTCGAGCTACCGATGTGTTGCAAATTTTACAATGTTAAACGACAGAAAAGAATGAGATTCATCCAGGGCCCCCAAAATGAAACCTGTAAACATGGGGGCCCCGACTTGGAAGCTTGTTGGTCATTCCCCGCTGCAAGTGCCATGAAAAATTTTTATTTGTATTCATTTTACCAACGAATAAAGTCCAAGGCCCCCAACCAATTACCTGGGACACCAGTTCGCATACTTTTAATGGGGCCCCCAGATTGGCTTTATCTCGGGCTTTCGCTGTTGCAAATTCTAAATTGTTAAATAACAGAAAAGAATGAGATTCATCCAGGCCCCCAAAATGAAACGGTCCTCTGACTCGGAGCTTGTCATACATCCCCCCCTGTAAGTGCCACGGCAAATGTTCATTTGTATTCATTTTACCAGCGAATAAATTCCAGCCCCCCCCCAGTTACCCGTGACCGAATTCGCAAATTTTATGGGGTCCCCAGACTGGATATATCTTGGGCTTCCGCTATCGCAAATTTTTCAATGTTAAAGCAGCAAGAAAACAACGAGGTCCATCAACGGCCCTGGAAATCAAACCTTTTAACTTCCCCATTAAGGTATACGTGCAATCCCCCGGGTACCCCGACCCTGTGTGTTGGGAGCACTGGTGTTATATGTATATTATACCTCTCGACATGACCCCCTTCCCCCAACAAGGGCAGGGCTGACAGGGGCCGGAACGATTCTTATCACTTTTTGCTTTTTCACACTATAAATTAACCATAGAGGGCCCCTGAAAAGCTGGTTTGGGGGCCCTGCTGTAGGATGTGCGAGCCTCTCCGTAAATGCACGTAACTTGGTCCCGATGGGTCAAGTGGGTCCCGAATATGCTAGAGATAAATGAATACTTGACCCAAAATCGTAACAGATTTCCGCCACTCAAAAAACGTCACCCACTTCCGTAACATAAAATCGTCACTAATCGGCACTTTTCGAGTTTGTGTTTTATATTATAGAGTAGATATACATACATTGAGTTCATGTTCTTTGCCTGCTCCCTTCCCTGGAAAACGTTGAAATGACGTTCCTGGAAAAATCTCTACAAATTTTCGTTGAAATTCTAAGAACATGTTCAGTATTGAGTAGAAAATGAGTGTCGACCAGCAATTCTCAACCTTTTTTCTGAGTCACGGAGCCCTTTTTAATATATAATTTCTACGACGGAGCCCCGTACGCTACGTTTTTTTTTTTTTTCATTTGGTCATAAAATTTACTGATTCATTTTACTTTCATCGAATGAACGCGGAGCACTGGTTGAGAACCGCTGGTATAGACAGTACATAGATAGTTTTCTTTCTAAAAGATTTTTGATGTCTTTGTGGGGAAGAAAGGATGGAATTTGCACCCCTTCTGATACTACGCCCCGGAACCCCCCCCCCTCCCCCGCTCCCTTCCTAGTTGCAGCACTGTCCGTTCGTCAGAAGGAAGTTCTCTTGCACATAGTGCAGTTTTCCATGCAAAAAGCGCAATGGGATGTGCGGAAATTTGCGAAATATCTATCTCGTAGTCCCAGTAAAATTTTGAAAAATATTCACGTCTAAAAAAATGACGGGGGGAATTAATCCGTAAAATGCTACCACAACATTCGTCAAACTTTTAAATTAGGATAGACTGGGTTAAGCCAACACCTTCTAAAGCACAGATAGCTATAGATGGCGTTGGTTAAGCACAATGGGAATCGAAAAGGAGAGAGAGCGCCAAAAGTGAAAAAAAATCCGAAGCACTCCCTCCAAACCAAATGGGTGTGATGATGATGATGATCCCCCCTCAGAAGTTCTCTTTTTTTTTCCAAGAGAGTGAGGAGAAAACTGACCAATCCCCAAATAGCGTCTGATTTTACCTCGCGATGAAAACAAACCGGCTTGAAAGAATCGCGTACCTCTTGAGCTGCCTCTTTCTCCTCCTCGTCTCGCTGCCCGAGTATGTGAGGCGCAGAACAAAACAGTACATTTGTTTTCGCCGCTATTTCGTACCTCTCCGCTCACATCCCCAGTATGTGTTCGGCACACACACATTCCAACCATTCGTTAGAGGTTCCGCAGAGGAATATGGACGAGGTGCATGTCTGGTTTAGTAGTAGTAGAAATCTTATCTCAGTGGAACATCTCATCTGACAAGGGAGGAGGGGGGTAAAAAATGGCTAAAAATTTGCTGACGTAATACTTGAACGGCCCCAAATGCCTGAATTTTCATGTTATGTACGATTGAACTGAAACACAACGTAAATATGACTTTTTGGTCATTTCACATTTCAATTGTCATTTCTGCTTTGGAAAGTAGATGATAGCGAGAATGTGACACTTTCTTGGCGCAATCACACATTCGGCGAGCATTAGCGGATGCAGGCTCTTCGAGCGTGGAGGAGCGGGTCATCGAGGGTTTGTGTCGAGAAGGGCGGGGGGGTTGATTGTCTTCCACCTCTGTTAATAATGCAAATTATTTTTTTTTTGTGAACGAGAGCTTCTCTGTATCCGCTCAAGTTCGAAAAGTCCAATGAATGTAACAATGAATGTCCAACCTTCGTAGTATGATAAGGAAATTTGAAACCACAAGATGGTTGGCTGTTCGTCCTTTAAGAGGAAGAAAACCAGTTCCCTATTGACGCAGAACAGGAGGTTTCGCTTCAGACGGAAGAGGACAGAGCTTCAAATTCTCGTGGTAGCACTAGTGTCAGGCGTGTAGCGCAGGCATTGGATAGGCCACGTTCAACTGTCCAGAAGAACACATGCGGAACATCCTCCGATATTATCCGTACAAACTTTCACTTGTGCAGCGGTTGCTTCTACATGGTTATGACGCTTGACTCTGGTTCTCACTGTAGTTTCTAGCTCGCGTTGAGGTTGATTCAGAATGGCCTTGGAATATCCTCTGGACAGACGAAGCGCATTTTCACTTGAATGGTGCAGTCAATACTCACAACTGCCGGATTTGGGAACCAGAAAATCCGCACGCTTATCTTAGAGGTTCCGTTGGTTCCGAGGGGGCAATGCACCCTAGTGAATGATGGATCCGACTGATCAAATTTTTTTGCATATACACGAATTGACATCGTCTCATTGTGATCTCCCCAGCCTCTTAAATCTATCTCCGCCTATGGCACGTGTGTAACACGCAAATTATTTTAGGATTTGGTTTTATCCGGTCATTATGTGAAATCAATATGCACTCATTTATTACGTAAAAAAAGTGAAATTTATATGGCAGGAAGGTAGTCCACGTATGCAATACTTCCTTGATTGTCATTTCTTACGAGTTGAATAGTAGCACTATCCCGCGCGGGGATGCAACTATATTGCATCTAGATGTATATTCCTTAATTATTTGGGGGGGGGGGTCCAATAGCATCTGCCCTACAGGTTCCAGCACCTACGGCATAGATGGGCTTGTAAAGCTAGGAAATGATGATGCCAAGACATTACTCGTACTCCACCCATGACTATAATTATCTAGATTGATTTTTAACGAAAGGGGGAAAGGAGGGAGAGACGAAAAATTAATTAGTATCGCGTGACACTCATAAAATTACGTTAACGGGTTAAATTATCAGAATCGATCTTGATGATTCATACGTAATTTACTTCGTTATACTGTTTGTTCATCATCTTGAAATAGCCTACATAGGAAGAAGTGTCGGTAAAATAGAAGAGCTTATATAGCAATATCCTTCCCACACTTTTTTTTTAAATTTCGATATTTGTTTCAATTATCCTCTTCGTCCCAGAGATACACACGTGCACTTTTTTATACGATGTCTTTTTTTTTTAATTATAGGGTTAATTTTTTTTTTTAAATTTTACCGTAGATATTACTTAATTCCAAGCTTTCTAGCACATACCTGGAAGTTCAAGCTTCTTATTGATTTGGGTAGAATGCGTCTCGTAATGATATTACCTGAGAAATCAAGTGAATAAAAAGGCAGATTCATGAAATCGGGGTGAAATTTTTAATATATTTTCAAGAATTTAATAGTTAAAAATGATATGTATTATAAGATAAGGGGCCGTTCAAGTATTACGTAAGAAAATTTTTAGACATTTTTGAACCCCCCCCACCCTTGTCAAAATTTCGTCATCACTGCCCCTACCTCCTAACGCATATTGGTGGGATCAGAAACGTACGCGGGAGGGGGCATAGGGGGCTCATGCGCCTCCCTACCCCCAGACGAAAAAAAAATATTTCCAAAAAATTAAAATTTCGAAAGAAAATACCTTTATATGTTATTATAATTGATTTCTGTTAATTTCAATGCTATTTGAAGAGTAAGAACTCAAAATTTCTCTTAAAGAAATTCATTGCGACCCACCCTTTGAGCCATATATGGTAAACCCTTGACTCGCTGACCAAATGTGGCCCTGAAGTTTATCTGATGTGGCTTGCCTCCCTCAAACCTAATTTTTTTAAAAATGAACCAAGCGGCACATTTGCAAATCGCTTAAATGACCAGTGGCAAAATTCCAGAGCATTTAAGTGGCCCGTGGCACATTTTCAAATCACTGAGGTAGGTCTCAAAGATCACTTTCACATTCAAAGATCACCTAAGTAACCCGCGACAGTTACAGAATACTTAAACGATCCGTGGCACATTTAGAGATCCCTTGAGTGACATGTGGCACAGTTTTAGAGCACTTAAGCGGCCCCCAGTGCGGTTCTACATATATCTCAAGTTACCCGCGGAACATTCCCAGATTACTTAAGTGATGCGTGGCAAAATTAATAATCACTTGAGTGATGCAGAGCACTCAAGTGGCTTGGAAACATTTCCAGAGCATTTGAAGGATCCGTGACACATTTAGAGATCATTAAAGTGACTCTGTAGGGCAGGGTTTTCCAACGTGAAAGCTCGCGCGGAAACCTTGATGGTAACGAGGCTATTCCGTGGACAAATTTTGAATATTTCTTCAATATACAGGGTGTCTCAAAAGTCCGCATTCGCTCTGCGAAACAAGAATCCTCACTTGCAGTAGATAAAAGTGCCAAAAAATATATATATTTGTGAGTTACACATAGTGTGACCATATGATCCATATTTTACGGGCAGAATTATTTTTTCACAATATTCGGTTATGTCATCGTTTTAATAAAAATGTTAATTTTTTCAATCTTGCTAAAAAAAAACCCTTTGAAATTTTTAAATCGTGAATTCGTTATTTTAACATGAGCTATGGATCAATAAAAATGTCCGTGTTTTTTTGTTTTTTTTTTCATATGGTCATATTACTTATACACATAGCTTCAGGATAACGAAAAACATGCTCATTTAATCTTTTCCTCCTGCACATTCATTTTTCTCATTTTCAATAAACTAATTAGGCCGTTACTTATAGTTTCAAGCCGATCCCGAGCGGCTTTTTTGTTTCTCACTGAGAGGTGTTTGAACACCAAATCGCTGGATCACTTCCCTTGTGATGAAAGAGAGCACAAACTGATATCGTAGCCTCAAAGGAGCGAAAAATTCCAACTTGAGCAAAAACACGAAAGTGAAAGGACGGTCAGTTTTTAGCAATTGACCATTTTGTTTTCCTGGAGCATGCTAATGTTTGCTTGTCGTGGGATGTTACATGACCAACACTGATTAGACATTGAGAGCGATTATGTCTTATTACCAGGAATGGGAATATTGACATTTTCGGTGAACTCGCCCACATACAATGATGTTCACTCGTGGGAAATTTCCCTTACGCTTTTCTTTCCACATTAAACAAAAGAATAATTGGAAGAAAAAAACACGCAGGTCAATGTCAATGCCTTTCTCGAGACCTTCTTCCGAGAATGATCATGTCTATACATTGAATCGATGTAATTATTGTGGATTACAAAAATGCATCACTATAATTTATTTTTCATTGCATATTGTCACCTAAAAAGCCCTAAAATTGGATGATGGACTAATTGACTGATTGTTGACAGAGGTACGGTATCAGAGGCCGCAACCAGATGCTTGGTCAGCCGGGGCAAACAGGCATTAAGAAGGCCCCCCTTTTAATGTTGGGGAGAAGTTAAAGAGTTAAATTTTCGCCCCCTGTGGTCCGGCGCCCTGGTCACCAGAACTCCCAAGTTCCTCTCTGGTTACAGCCCTACTCAGAACAGTTTTAAAAAAAACCACCCCTATAAAGCACTGAACAGGCAATCAGCAATGTCGATAGTTTACCGTGGCGCCCTTGACAAAGGTTGGCGATGCGCCTGAGAGACTTTGAGAAACACTGATATCCAGTATTTCGGTTCTTCTCTTTTAGACAACTTTTAGAGAGTTGGACACGATGTCCAACTATTATCTGCTTTGTTTAGATATGGAAAACAAAACAAAAAAACTTTTTCAAAAAAGTGAGAGTGAGAGAGAGAGAGAAAAAAAATCTACTTTTTTTTTCAAATCCAGAAGAACAATATAAGAATACTCAGGATTTAAGGAACGGTGATGAAATGCGGATTAGTTATTTAAGTAATTTATAATATTGTTTTGAAAAATTTAATATTGTGTCTAATTTTTCTCAAGAGTTATTATATAACAAACAAAATGCCATTGAAACCATTGAATTTTTGTGATATTTTCTGTGAGGTCTATGGGATGGGGGGGGGGGGGGTCGTTTTCAAAGAAGTTTCATTTGTATGATTTTCACCCTTATACGACGTTTTGACGTGGCCTCTGGAACGTTGATTAAACGAGGTTCCATTTGTAGTAACGAATCTGTAGCATGGGATAATATAACCTCAGGCAAGTTAGAAAGTGAAGCTTCTCCTTTTTCTCTGTCTTAGGATTGTTATTTAGGATTTTCTAGTCATAAAAGTGATAAGAATCCGACACCATGAATCTCAATTGGCGATTCCAAGGAAGAGAGACAAGCTGGGAGGAGGGAGCACAGAATGCGAAGGAACAATTTAATACTTCCGGATCTTTGAAGGGAGACCCTCATAAAAATCCTCATGTAGGTCTCTCGAGAGTTTTGGGAATACCAATTCCCAGGAAGTCATATTGACTGTTGTTGTCTGAAGGAATTGTGTGCGAGAATAGGAAGAAAGAAAGAAAGGAGCCAACAAGAATATTGTTAGTCTTCTACTGGTCTCGATTATCCAATATTTTCTCTGAATTATTTTAGAGAACCCGTTCTCAACAGCAATAAAAATAAAAAATTGCTTCAGGTGAAACAGTAACAAGAAAATTTTTCGAGCTACCAGGGTTCCGGGGTTTTGGGGTTCCGTCCCTTCCGATTCCGCGGAACCCCAAAAAAAGCTCTCATGGAGCCCAAGAGTTCCGCGGAACACCGGTTGGAAAACCCTACTGTAGGGGACTTATCAATAGGTAGAATGTTAGTTCAGGTGCCCAATAACTATCGAAAGGTTTTTTCCGTTTTTGGTGCTCCGAATAAGGTGCCATTAAGAATATTTCATATCTTCATAAAGAGTGGTTGATTATGTAAGCATCATCCAAACCCCCTTTCCCCCCTTGTCATCAAAAGTCAGAAAATCCGAACCCCCCCCCCCCCCCATCGATGCTGACGTAATACTTGAATGACCCTACAAGTTCTAATATTTCGTCCACTTTTTGTCTACTTCTCAATGAAATTTTTGCTTGAAGTATTTGTTAATGTTTGGCAACACACACTGATGTCAGTTTGCTGGTTGTGCTCATATATTTTACATGATTTCACGCAAATTAAAATGGCCAGCTCTAATAATTGTCTCACTATCACTAAGAGAAGATACTGAAGAGAAAAAATTGATGTCATCAAATAAAGTGGAAAACGTAAAATAGGAGTGCGTTCTTTCAAACGAATTCAATGTCGGAAAGACACACATATGCTCCGTTTTGTAGCAAAAGGAACATGGAAAGAAAAATGGCTAAAAAAACGGAAATCCTGCTAGGAAAAATGAATTTCCAAAGAGAGAATAACTTGCCATGGATGCTGTTGTGTACAATTGGTTTGTTTCAGTAAAACCTGATCTGAACGAAGCCTATTTCGGCGGTACCGTTGCATCTGGGCGACTCTGCCGCACTTAACGAGCGGGCCAATGTGGTGGCCTAAACTGTTTGTGTGAGTGCATGTGTGAATTTAAAGTGTGTAGGTGTCTGTGTAGAAAAACGTCCAATCTGGGAATTTCGACAACGCCGGGAATTTAGGAGTTCACTTGCTGTTGGGTTATGGGAAAAAGGGCTAAGGTCTATATATAGGTAGCAGCCGCCACAACCTCCGATGTCTGGAACCTGGAATGAAAGCTGAAATGAGGGAAAAGATTTTCCAAGTCCATCAGCTGTAACGCCATTGGCTCGGATTGGCTGTTTCGTTGGTCAGGGCCGTCTGGATACCTGAAAAATGATAGGGAAGGTTCGAAGGCCTAGGGATGAGGAAGAGGACTCAAGGTGAGTTCATGAACGGTCGTGTTGTGTTTGCTCTTCGTGATTGAATTCTTTGTTTTGTGAATTTGTATTTTTTTTTTTTCTCTAACAATTATCAAGTTAAGGAATATAGATTGAAAGACAGGCCTATTGTGTCGAACATTCGTGGTACCAGCGTTGGGTTAGTTGTCATCGAACAACGTCGGAAGACGTTTTCTAACTTCATACCCGTATTGAATACTTAATTTCAAGTTGTCTTCAGTTATTTATATGGCGGCGTAAATTGAAGCCACCATAGCTCTGGCGATAATGGCGGCAAGTTTAATGGAGACTCAAGAAGGGAATGGTAATGCAAACCAAGGTCAGGGTATTAATTTCCCTGTATGGTCATCTAATTATTCTGATAATGAAATAATAGATTTTTCAACAGACATCACTAGCTTCACCGTGAAATATCACGGAAATACCAGAATTCCAACGTCCAGACCTAATGATCTCAGAAGGAACTTTATTAATATGATCAGCAATTCAGATCAAATTATTGAAATAAGGGTAGCCAAGAGCGGTGATCTTTTTGTTACTACTAATTCTGCATCAAAACTATCCTTGACATTCCAGTTGTTAACTCACTTCTAACCGATACACTATCTTCAAAATATATTGTGAGGAATATTCCAGTTGAAATTCCATTAGATGAAATTGCTAATGAGTTAATTCTAAATGGTTTTTACCCTTTGAATATCCGCCATATTCTACGAAACCAAATTCAGACACCAACTATTATTATTATTGCACTAGGGACTTCTGTGCCCATTGAACTTAAATTATGGTATCAGATCTTTAAGCCACAAAGATTTATAGAACGACCTTCCATGTGTAACAAATGTTTCAGTTTCTTTCACAAATCAAAATTCTGCCCAGTCAAGTCTCAAATCTGTTTATATTGTGGTGGTAACCATATTGCCAAAGATTGTGATAGTGAAAAGAAATGCATTAATTGTTCATCACCAGATCATCTTCCTACTGACAGAAATTGTCCAAAATATATCCATGAACAAAAAATTCTCAATTACAAGTCTGAACATAATGTGCCTATTCATGTAGCGAGGAGATTCTGTAAGCCAAATGAGATGTCATATGCCACTAGAGTGCAAACTTCGTCTCAACACATAGATTTATCTAATATAAAAAAAGATATCCAATCTCTTGTTGCAAAAGAACTGGCAGAAATAAAAGAATCAATAATGCTGGAAATCAAACAGTCTGTAGCTGAAATAATTACACAATCATTGAAAGAAATTGTACCAGAAATCATCTCCTGTATATCTAACCAGCTTCAGCCTATGTTAAAAGATCTTGTTAATTCTTCAAGAAAAAGATCGGCTTCTTCTGATGATGAATTGAGAGATGCAATTAGTTTCAATAGCACCATTTCTGAAACTGTTAAAGACAGACATGGTTCAAAGAGAAAGTCTTAACCTGTTTTTATTTTTGATTTTATGTCACATTTACTCATTGCCAAACTAATTTATAAATACTACTTTATTAAAAATTTACTTGAAGATTCGGTTTGAATCACACATGACTAACATCCGTAGAATTCTTCAATGGAATTGTAGAGGTATTAAAAATAAGAAATATCATATTCTTCGTTTCATGAATGATTTTGATATCATGTGCTTCCAAGAAACATTTTTATCTGATGAATTATATTATTTACCTAATTTCCAAATATACAGATGTGATAGACTTAACAGTGGGAGAGGAGGTGTATTAATGGCTATCAGAAATAAGTTTCCATCAAACATTCTTTTCAAATATAACTCATCTGGTGTTGAAGCTCTTATTATGAAAATTTATTTGCAGAATTTTCATTTCACCATTGTAAACTTATATATATCAGATTCTTCAAATATTATTAACGTCATGAATGTGATTTTTGATCAAATATCTCCACCTTTTGTTATTTTGGGTGATTTTAATAGCTCACATCCTGCATGGGGCTCATCCAGAACTGATAATGCTGGTCGTCAGCTTTATAATTGGTATCTTCAGAATTCTATTGGGCTAATTCAACCGCTTGCTCCAACTCATTACTCTTCACAATCTTCCAACTCAATTGATTTGAGTTTTTGTAGTACCGATTTAATTGGAAATATTACTTGGTCATGTAACTCTCTGTATGACAGTGACCATATTCCAATAACATTAGAATTGAAAACTCAAGCAAGATCTACATCCATTATTCATAAATACACTAGTTGGAGAACATTTAATGACAGTCTGAATAACTATGATGAAAATATTACTTACTTTAATTTTGTGAAAAATAAACACATGGAAGCTCAAAGATCTTCAAATCGTCATCATTTCAAATACAATGACTACTTTGATGCTAATCTACGTATGCTGCTAATAGCAAAGAAACGATCATTTCGAAAATACAGGAGATGTCCATGTCAGGTATGCTGGATTAATTATAAGAAAAACTCAGCTATTTTTAAAAGAACTCTGAAAAATTAAAGAAATAAATCATTTGAAGATCAACTGTATAAACATGCAGCCTATCCAAAAATTTTTACTATTTTAAGAAGACTGAAAGTTATTCACTCCAAAGTATATGAAGATGATAATTTGTTATTCTGTCATAACAATACAGTCATCAGTGATCCTTATAAACAAATTGAACTCTTACAGCAAACCCTCATCAAACCTTATATCCATAAAGACTTCGATTTTTTTTGTGGCCCTTGTCAAAACTTTGCCACAGATATGAATTCTCCAATACAAATTTCAGAATTGAAGACAGCAATTATTAAATCACCACATACAACTCCAGGTCCTGATTCAATTAACAGCAAGGCCTATTCATTAATTCCAGATGATCATCTAAAATTTCTCAATTCTGAACTTAATGAGATTTGGTCATCAGGCACCATTCCTTCAGATTGGAAGCAGGGAAAGATAATATTTCTCCTCAAACCCAACAAGACACCTACTTGCCCTTCATCATATCGACCACTTACTCTCACAAACACAATTATGAAGATTTTTGAACGCATTGTTTTATCTCGATTGAACTGGATATCATTGAAATATAAACTGTTCCCTTCAAACACATATGCTTTTAAATCTAAATCTGGGACACAAAATTTGTTAAATGATTTAAAGTGCAATATTGTCAATACTTTCAAATCTAAAGAGATTGGAATTTTAGTTTCTCTAGACGTAAAGGGTGCATACGACTCTATAATACATTCTGCTCTTATATATAAACTTCAATCCACAGGTTTTTGTGGTGAATTTATTGCTTGGTTGAAAAGTTTCTTATCTGAAAGAAAATGTTATATTAGTTGGAGAAATCACAAGTCAAATCTAATCAATTTTGATAGAGGCCTTCCTCAAGGATCAGTTATATCACCATGGCTTTTCAATTTATATATGAATGATATGTTTGCTCAATTACCAAGTTCTATCCATCAATTTGTTTATGCAGATGACATACTGTTATGGTGTAGTAATAAAGACATTAAAATCTTAGAAAATAATATAAACAATGCATTGTTGAAGATTACTGATTGGTTAGGAAAATGTGGTTTTACTCTGTCAGTTGAAAAGTGTTCATATAGTATATTTACAAAGAAAAATGTTATTGGTACTTGTAATCTGGCCATTAATAGGAACCCTCTGTCATTAGTACAAAACATCAAGATTTTGGGTGTCATCTTTGACCAGAAACTTACTTGGAATCCTCAGGTTGATCACATCCTAAAAAAAGGAATAAAAACATTAAACATAATTCGGATCATTGCTGGTCGTCTTAGAGGAGCCCCTGGTAGCAAACTCCTTGCTATTGCATCAAATATCATTTGCAGTTTTTTCAACTATAGTTCTTTACTCTGGCACAACTGTTCACAACGAAATTTAAACAGAGGTGCAGTATTATATCGTCAAGTTCTCAGAATTGCAGCTGGATTACCCATTTCAACTCCAATACCATTATTATTAAGTATTTGTGGCAAACCTCATTTTGAACTAATGATTATGAAATCTGTATCAAGACAAATTATTAAAGCCAGAGCATCAACGTACAACACCAGCTTCAAATTCATTAGTGCCAACTTAAATAATACAGCTGTGACTTCTTCTCTACCCATGTTTAGTTCTTCAGTCATAAATTTCATCCAGGACAATCATCTACTCATACCAGTTCAACCTATAGTTTTTGCTAATCCACCCTGGATCATCTCTAATATATCGTATACCACTGATGAACTGCCATTCCAGATTACGACAGATCCAAACTTGGTCAACCCTTTATTTCAACAATACGAACAATTACATTGGTCTAACTCAATTATAATTGCTAGTGATGCATCCAAATCAGTTCATACAACAATAGGAGTCTTTTGTAATAAAAATATGAGAACTTTCCAGGCTACAGTTCATGACTCTTCTTCTGTTTTTACAGCTGAGTGTCTTGCCATTGCTGTTGCTGCTTCAAAATTTATATCTGAAAAACGTCACTATGTTATATTATCAGACAGCAAATCAGCAATTTCTGCATTAGCCTCCGTAAATCAAAAGTCACATTCAGCCATCTTTACTACACATCTCTCTTTAATAGATGCTTCTAGCCGGGCAGAATTCATTTCAATTGTCTGGTCACCAGGTCACAAGAACATCTCCTACAATGAAATTGCAGATAAACTGGCTCGAACTGCTGCTAATAATGCAAACCCTACTTTTCCAGATTTTTCATATGTTGAAGATGTGCTGAATTTGCTTGAGAAGTCATGGAACATCCACATTGAACGATATTTCAGATATCAGTTTCTTTATCCACTTGCATCACGTTTTTTTAATAATATTAATAAATATTCACCTTACTTTACGAAGAGAAAATATGAAACATTATTTTACAGATTATTGTCAAACAGAGCCCCAACTAATGGTTATCTGTGCAGAATTAATCAGAAAGAGACTGCGAAATGTGACTATTGTGATGATCAAGAATCAAATGATCACTTCTTTTTTATATGCAAACATTGGAATAAATATCGCAATACCTTTTTCCAAAGTATTGGTATAAGAAATAATCAGAATTGTAATTGGAGAGCTATGTTTATTGCTCCTCCAAAATTATTTGTCAAAGGATTGGAAGTGTATTTATCTAAATGTAATAGATTCTGATTTTTTTTTTTTTTTCAAAATTTGATATACATCCTTTTTTGAATGGTCAATTTTTTTTCTCTCTCTCTCTCTCTCTCTCTCCTTCTCTCTCTTCTTCTTTCTTCTTCCCCCCAAGTCCCTGATTAATCTGATGTAAATATCACTGATTTGTTTTTCCATCTACTCATGTCTTGCAAACATCGTTATAATTCTTGTATATATATTTTTTTATAATACATTTGTCTATTTTTTGGAATTTATTTTATTTTTTTTTTTATTTTTTTTTTTTTATTTTTTGCTTAATGTATTGTGATTTTTGTTATGAATAATTATGTTGGATCATACAAGTATGATTGTTTTTCTTGTATGTAGCTATTTGGTTTGATGCGAGAATATTTCTTGTGCTGTATATATTGTGAATTTGATTTAATATTTGTACAATTTGTGATAAAGCTGTGTACTGGTATGGGTTTTGTACAGGTGGTATATACAAAGTGAATGGGTATAGTTATATATATGTTTCAGTTATTTTATAATTTTCTAAATGTATGGTATTTTCCATATATGTTGATGTATCAAAATTTTTTTTCCTACCCTAAAAAACTAACAAACTAACATATTAACCTTGTATATTTCTTTTCTACCCGTCGTAAAACCCTAGGTTGGTACAAAAGGACGTAAAACAAGTCAAGTCAAGTCAAGCCTAGAGATGAAAGGAAAAAAGAGAGAAATAGAGAGATTTTTAGTTTTTTTGGGGTTTTCAAGAGATTTTTTGAAGTATTAGAATTTTTTTTTTAAATGATTAATTGAACAAAAAATTAAAGAGGACATCACATAAAAGAGAGAGGGAAAGAACATAGGTGGAGATAGACTTGGAAGTCTGGAGGGGGGGGGGCAAGGTGTCATTATTGCTGGGGGGAGGGGGCACGATGATGATGATATCGATTCATATATACACATATACATTAGATCTGTCCACTCCACTTTTGACGCTGGGGGAACCAGCAACCAAATCCTTTTCTATTGTTCACTTCCACAACAAGAGACCCATCCCTCATAATCGTGGCATTATAATTGATTGCTATTCATCTCTGTAATTCATCTACTATAGAGATTACGTAACATTTAACTATATACAGGGTGATTATAAAAAAACTATCCCGACATATGGGCCCCTAACTATCATACCATTCACAGAAACTGAATGAAATTTTGGCATAAGGTATTTTGAGGTATGCGCTCAAGAATGATATGGAAAACAACAGTGTCACTCTAACAGTTACGGTTACAGTGAGAAAATTTCCAAAATATCGAATGGCAACACCAGGTTTTTTGTATTGGAATGCGATCTCCATTGTGAGAAACCCTAAATAGCGTTGGAATGGCACCTGTAGCACGAAAATCCCCGGAGCTAGGCAAGGAAAAAGTAAAAAGGACTTTGCCGTGCACCAGAGCATTAATGTTCGTTTCATTCGTCACACCGTTTCTTCGGCTGAGATCCCAGCCTGATTAGTCCTCCACAAAACGAGAAGAAGAAACCAAGAAATGCAAATTTCGGGTTCTACGTAAGACACAGTCATGACTGACGTCGTCACGCTAGGTGAAAGAAAAGGCACTGCGAAATGCGAGCCACGTATGTTACTTTCTGCCATTCCGAACAAGATGCCGCTTTCAGGGAAAGAACGTGGGGAAATCGTAAAGATTTATTACCTGAATGGACAAAATGCCGCAGAGACATTGTGTGTTTACCGCAAAAACCATGGATTACGGCGAGGCCCGTGCACTGTCAAAGCTGTACGTGACTTGATTCATAAATTTGAAGAAACTGGTTGCACATGCGATCGACCTCGGTCTGGACGACCTTCCGTTCCCGTGGAAGCTGTTGCAGAAGTTCATCAGACGATAAGCACAGTTCGTCCCGCAAGTGCACGCGGTGTTTCACGTGTTCTGAATCTGCCGAATTCAACTGTCCGCAAGATTCTGCACTCTGTTCTAAACATGTTTCCGTATCGATTCCAGCGTGTCCAGATGTTGGAAGCGGGAGACTATCAATTACGGCTGGATTTTGCGAATCAATTCCTTATCCGGTACGATGAAGATAGCAGCTGGCCTTTACGCATTCTGTGGACAGATGAGGCGCATTTCTCGTTAACTGGTAACGTGAATTCGAAAAATTGTGTGCACTGGGCCGACAATAATCCACATGATGTGCTTGCACGTCCATTACACGAGGAAAAAGTGACTGTGTGGTGTGGTATAACGAGTACGTTCATCCTCGGCCCTTACTTTTTTGAAGAGGTTACTGCCGGTGATCTGCAAACATGTACAGTAACGAGTGCTCGCTATCTGGACATGTTAACTCGTTACGCGATTCCCGCATTGCAACGGCAAAATGCTCTATCTGAAGTTGTGTGGATGCAAGATGGCACTACTCCACATGTAGGGTCTTCAGTCAAACGTGTCTTAAGTCAACAGTTTGGTGACAGAGTTATCTCCCGTCATTTCCCGTTTCCATGGCCACCAAGGTCTCCTGATCTCACACCAATGGATTTCTGGCTGTGGGGATATCTGAAATCCAAAGTGTATCAGTTTCGTCCGCAAACTGCATCTGATTTGAAAGATGCCATCAGAACTGCTATTCAAGAGATTCCTATTGCCATGGTACGTGCTGCAGTGTTATCCACCATCTGCCGCATGCAAAGTGTCATCGTGTGTGAAGGAGGTCATGTGGAAAATTTGTGAAACACAATAAAATGCTTTATTTTATGCTGCTTCTCTCTCCTTATTGGTTGTCCTCACTTTTAGCCTATCTACCGCCGGTGATTTTCATGCTACAGTTGCCGTTCGAACGCTATTTAGGGTTTCTCACAATGGAGATCGCATTCCAATACAAAAAACCTGGTGTTGCCATTTGATATTTTCGAAATTTTCTCACTGTAACCGTAACTGTTAGAGTGACACTTGTTTTCCATATCATTCTTGAGCGCATACATCAAAATACCTTATGCAAAAATTTCATTCAGTTTCTGTGAATGGTATGATAGTTAGGGGTCCATATGTCGGGATAGTTTTTTTATAATCACCCCGTAAATATGTGATGGAAGCAAAAATCTTCTTTCTCCGTTTTTTTAAAATAATTTTTACATTTTTTATACCGTTTTCAAAGCGTATGAACTAAATTAGATCTCTTCAAAATTCGGATTTGCTAATGAGACCTGATTTAGTTTAAAGAGACGAAAACTTGGAAATAATGAAAAGTAACCAAAAATTAAGCGTGTACGTCAAATATTGTCACGATTATAGCGTTTTCAAAATCAAAACCATAAAAATGACTGCTTGAGCCGTTCTAGTGTTACGGGGTGATTTCGTAAAGAGGAAAATATTTTTTAATGAAAAACAAATAATTCTACTTGAAAAATAACCTCACATTTGAAAGATTATTTTTACTCTTCCTTTGGAGGAGTAAAATTGAATTTTAACGCACGAATCACCCATCTAGAAGCGTATTGGCATGCACTGATTGTGACCGAAGCCGAACGTCGTATAAATGAAAGTCCCATAAAGGAGATATTCAAGAAGGTCATATGAACTATATCCAGTGTTCCTATAGTTCCACCTACATTGGTGGTATGGGGGAAATTTTAATACAAAGGCAGAAAGGAAATCTCTCTATCACCAAGATACAATAAAAAGATTTGTCCAAGTAAAGAATGGAGAAGAATTTGGCCTCACAAGAACCACGACCTCCTATACAGTATAACCTGGTTACATAAGAGGTGTCGTGCTATGTCACGACACCTACCCTTGTGGGGGCCATGCCCACCCTACCTAACTTATATTCCAACGATTCCTAACAAAAAAAAAATTATAAAAAAAACATTTTTTTTGCCATTTCATCTCGGATTTGGTGCCCCTCCAGAGCGGACAGAAATAATTTTATTTGATTTTTCTTGGCCAATGAAACTTTCTTCCTCCATTCACCTCTGATTCAGCACCGCTCTTGGGTGGCATCCCGTGCGGCAACAACGAATCGCAGAACCCAAGAGCCGCCCTTGTGGAACACTTTCGAAATAAATTTCTTAATAAAAATAACCTCATTATATATGAACATCATCTTTACAGGATATGTGATAATGGTTCACCAATGACTGCTATTTGGGAATAAGTTGACTGGCATTATTGAGAACGGTAAAACAATTCTGGACCCAAAAGTAGAAAAATCTGCTTCAAAGGCGGGACTTATGGTCAAAAGCATTTTACACGGTAAGCAATGGTGAGCGGCTTTGTTCTGAAAAAATCAGGTTTATCTCGAGATCCCCTTGAACTTTAAACCCTGTCAGCCTCCCTCCAGGGTCACCTTTAGGGGCGGCATATGAAGATTGGCAACCGGGCGGCAGGTTCGCACGAGCCGCCCCTGGTTGCGGTCACCCATCTTTTACGGCCGAATTTTTTTGTCCAGTGTCTGTGTGCAAATGAGGGATTTTACTTTATTTCCAAGGCAAAAATCAAAATATGTGAAAAAATGCCTTAAAGTGAAAAATTCAAAAAAATTCAAATGACATCAACATCCCGTCCCTGATGATGACGAAGTCAATTATTGCGAAGAATGAAAGCGGATTTTTTCCGTGGAACCGTTGGATGGGAATACTCAAATGACTGACAATTAAAATAAAATTGTAAAATCTTTGCGTGTCGTTTTCCGTGGAAGAAAATAAATATCGATCCTCACTCGAGTGAGTCGAGCAAGAGGAGCGCGTATACGATCTCATTCCTGTTCAATGCTACGTTTGAATCCTCCATTTTATACACCGAAAGTAGAACTCCTTAATATACAGGCTGGCGCATGCGCCATTTTGGCCCTCAGTAGCGCGCTGCTCAATGTTATCTTACCGTAGGATCCTTAGGACGTCTTCCTTTTTATTAATATTATTAGTTTTTATGAATCATTTTTGTCAATTTTTTTCGAAATTACTGTAAAAATTCCGTGATTTTCGGCACCAGAATGTTAAAATTTGAGTAAAAAAAGGATTTCTAGAGTTTTATAAAGACCGATGCAAGAATCGTGAACTGTGCATTAGAGCGCCAAGTTCCTCACGGAAACGGAGCTTCCCTATGCGAAGTAAGTGAAATTTAATTATTTTTCGAATTAAAATTTTTTACAATCATATTTATGATACATATGTGTGATAATGTTGTTACATTTTAGAACTAAATGATATTAATGAAAGTAAAAAAATCAGTGGAAAATAGCAGACGATATTTGGCGCCATAATTTTGTGTTGTGTGTAGCATAAGAGTTACGGTGATTTTAATATGCGCAATAATTTTCTGGTTTTTCCATTCCGTTTGATTTTGGAGAAATGATGCGTAAGTAGAGGATTTTTAACGAACAGAACTACACTGCTCAAAACAATTAGGGGAACAAGCAAAAAAGTGAAGAAAACCGTGCGAGACAGCCACGTATTGGCATACAATGGATAGTACACGCGTATCAATGCGCAATACAGAAAAAAGACGTAAAAAAGTTTGGAATTAAGCTTTAATTCTTTCAAAATATGGAAAAAACATGAAAAGATGATTTAGGGCAACAATTTGGTTACATGTAAACGATAAAAAAAAGTACTGTTTAGACATGATGCATGAGTTTTAATAGGGCGTGTGGTCTCCTCGAATAGCCAAGACTGCTGCACACCTGTTTGCCATGGATGCGATGAGGTTATCGATCAGACTTTGGGGAATACTGTTCCACTCCTCAAGAAGTGCAATCTGCAAGTCTCGGACAGTAACAGGCGGCCTTGGTCGCGCAGCAATGCGTCGTCCGAGCATGTCCCAAACATGCTCGATTGGATTCAGGTCAGGAGAGCACGCTGGCCATTCCATACGCTGTATTGTTTCAGCTTCAAGCATGTTCTCCACCAGACGAGCTCTATGCGGTCGGGCATTATCATCCTGGAAAACAAAGGAATCTCCAATGGCTCCAGCGTAAGGGATGACATGAGGTCGCAGTATCTCGTCTGCATACCTTCGGGCCGTCAAAGTGCCATTCCGATTGATATGCAGGTCCGTACATCCGCCTATGCTGATTCCACCCCATACCATCCAACCAGCTCGTCTGTATTGTGACCTTTCACGAACGAATGCGGGGTTATTTCGAGTGCCCCTGTCCCTCCATACCAGAACACGTCGGGTGTCACACTCCAGACTGAATCGGGACTCGTCTGTAAACAGCACTTGGCTCCAATCATGTTGCTCCCAATCTCCATGTTCAGCAGCCCATCTTCTTCGGGCCGCACGGTGGCGTGGGGTCAACGGAATGCAGACCATTGGCCTACGTGCCTAGAGCCCTCCCTCATGAAGCCGATTACGTACTGTTTGGCTGGACACCCTTCGTCCTGTTGCAAAGAGCAACCGTCTTTGCAGCTGCGTAGCATTCTCTGTTCTGTTTCGACGGGCTGTTAACCGTATATACCGGTCATCAGTTGCTGTAGTGGCGCGTGGCCGACCTTGCCCTGGTCGACGTCTAACATTTACTGTTTCTTGGAATCGATTCCACAGCCTTGCAACAACACTTCTGGCGACTCCAACAGCGTCCGCGACACTACGTTGTGTTTGCCCGGATTCCAGTCTCCCTATAACACGCCATGCCATGGATTCCGGTAAATCACGTTGTTGAGACATCCTCAAGTCACCTTGTCTCAAAAAAAAAATACTGCTCAATCGAATTTCACAGTTACGGCAGTAAAACAGACGTTTCTGCAACATCCCGATTTCTGCCCTTATCTCCTTTTTCTGGTTTTTGACGTCATGAACTTTGATTTGCATATGAAGTTTTCTTCTTCCGTTTCCTGCTAGGCTTTAAATTATGGATGATTCATTTTATGTTACTTATCGGTATACATCTTTGCGTAATTTTGTTAAAACCATATGCTCCCCTAATTGTTTTGAGCAGTGTAGTTGAATCCTGAATTTGTTGTAAGTTAATCCTGAAACATTTCTGATTGCTCACGATTTTGATTTCTAGTTTGGCGAGTTATCGCTACTTAGTAACGACCTATCGCTGTTTGAGAGAAAGATTCATAAGTTATTTTATTGCAAATCTTGTGCAAAAGATTTAGAAGGCAGGAAAGAGTTTTCGACAACTGTCAGCAACAAATCTCGTTATACAGACGTACAAGCACATAACACATTATTACGATGGTAAGAAAAACGTGAAAATCATGTTTCTCTCATTCACTGGTGGACACTTATTTCTGATGTCCATTACCACAACATCAGAACATGTGAATTTTCACAACTAATTGCACATAACAATACTACATGTAAATATGTATTATGAAATTTTCCCTGTTTCATGAAAATGGTTTTTATATTCATTGTCCAGATTGTAATCACACTAATGATGTTCACTGAAAATATGAACTGTTGCATGAGCAAAAATTCAGTCTTTCTTGTATGCTCAATATATTCCCATTGTTGATATGTTTTCCTTTACCATCGCGCAACCTAGATTACGTTAAAAGAAAACTCTATTCATGCCACTTATTTCTGATTCTATTGTAATTAATTGAAGGATAATTTCACTGAACAAGAAACAATAATTATTTAGGAAAATATAATTGAAATAATTAAAACTGGTAATGTAACCAAGCTACTCAATCTAGGTACTGAAGTTATGAAATAGGCTCCCCCACTTTAGTGAGTGCGCAGGTGTAACTATTTATCACTCTACCAACATCATTTCACACATCCATTCCTCTGAATACGAGAAGTTTGAAAGATTCTAAAACTAAGTGAAATTTATCTGAACATCTTTACATAAATATGTCTTTCTCGTACCTTTTTTGGTATCTTAAATATTTGTCTTTTCAATCTTGTAGTCACCTGTAATTTATATATTATTCTTTTGAATTTTCGGATGAGTAATGGTAAAATTCTGAAAATAGTTTGCTATACATATCGACATCTATCTATTGTACACAATGAATTACTGTGTGGTGTCAGACAAATTACATTATGCACTTACACTAATAATGTTATAGAGCCTCAGTGTCTTTATATTTTAAAGAAAAGTTTGTGTTGCATTTTTACTCGTCATTGCTTATTTGTTAACTTCTTAGATGAGGAGAGAAAGCTTGGTTTGTAGGATACTAGCTACATACAAATATGTTTATTAAAAGGAATTAGTGTGTTTATTTTATTAGTGATTAGTTACCCTAATGTCGTGATGCTTTTATACATTTATTAGGATTTTAAGATTAGCTTATTATTGGCCCAGGGCTGCAACTGGGGGGAGGGATGTGGGTCTGGTGCCCCAGGTGCTGGACCAGACGGGGGTGCAGAGAATTCATCCTTTAACTGTTTCTACATGCAAGGGGATACCAAAATTCTGGCTTGCCCGCGGGACAAAGTATTTTGTTGCGCCCCTGTATTGACCTATTACTGGGGTCACATAACGAAATATGGGTATTTACCATTTACGCGTGGACTATTTTTTGCCATAATTGTAATTTTCAATTTGCAGTTGTTGAGTTTTTATCTTGGCTCTCTCAAAGTATTGCTTTTGAATATGAATATATGTAATTTTTTTTTCCAGATTAATTGCTGTTGGGTCACGCAGTTTCAAGAAACGAACTATATTTCTATTATTTAAGCATATTTTTTTTGTAATTCAAAGTTTACTAGTACTCTAAAGCAGCGTAGTAATTGATTACTTAGTGTAGAAAAATATGTGAAATTGTGAATATGATATTTGAAAAATCTTACTTTCATTAGTTATGTACATTATGTTTGAATATTTTTTTAATAAATAAATTTATTCACTCATTGAGCTCGTCAATTTACATTATTGAACCTGTGTGTGCTATTCAGAATTTGTAATTTACTGAAGAAAATTCTGATAAAATAAATGCTCCTAAAATATTTAAGAATTTTTTTACTAAATTTCCAATAGTAGTTATTGCAGTAGTTTATCAAATCCTTAACTTCACACAATCATTTAACATCCAGAAGAAATTTTCTCCATGTAATCTAAATTGACTATATATATTTTTGTATGCCGACTTTTATCCTAAAATTAAGGGTAGGGTATATAGGAATATTTTATTTTCAATAAAAACCTGAAAAAAGGTTAAAAGTTAATAAGAATTTTTTTTTTCCTATATACTTTTGAGTTTAAGATTAATTACTTGATCGTAATCACACGAACAGTTACGAATTCAACCTGTTGTTTACCAATAATTTCGTGAAACGTGGTTTATTTCCCGTAGTAAAAATCCGTTCCTTGAAATTCCTCATTTCTCCTGTCACGGTGGGAAAAGTAGGACACTTTCCCCCCCTTTGACAAAGAAGCCTGACATATTTTAACCTAGAATAGTCATGTGAAATTTGCTAAATGTAAATATAATTGTGTTTGTCGCGTGGAAAATATTTGAGCTTCTGTCTTTATATTATTGTGGAAGGCTGAGATGAATCTCGTGGTTGTCTATTTTTTTTCCCTTGTGTTATCATTCCGTCCGATATTTATAAAATGCCCAAGATCTGAACCACAGATCGTTCGTATAGAGTGGACACACACTCTTTATGCATCACACTGTATGTGTTTGTCGGAAAATCCTAAATATTAAATGCTTTGCTTTGACATCTCAATCATTTGAGTTCAACAACAAATTCCTTGAATTTTTCTGATTCTTCCTGTAAAATTTTGAGAAATTCCGAGTTAAATTGAACGAGAAAATGTGTGTTCTTTTGAATAATATATATACTTTCTTTTGTGAGAGAGACACACCTAATTATCCACTGATAATCAAAGATATTATCGCCATCTTGATGAGTCAGTTTTCTTGTTCCCACACGAACGCGTTCGTTCGGTACGTGTAAAAGGAAGATAAGATTCCTTTTTCTTTTTCCCTCTCACTGTTCGTAATCCGTTGTATATATTTTTTTTTATACTTGAAAAGCCGATTTTTCGCCTTTTGCATATTCTGAGTCGATGGTTTTTTTTTTTAATAAGGGAAACAAACATTTTTGTTAATCAAGAGAGACCGTGTGAGTATTTCAATTTTAAAAATTTATATATTTTTTTCCCCCTTTTTCTTTCCACTGTTTCCAATGCTTTGAAGAAAAAAAAAAAACAAGGCTTGTGTTGTAAAATATTTTGAGGGAGAGAAACTTGAGATAATGTTATATATGCTTGAAATTATTCTCTGTCATCGAGAAAGTGTTGAATTTGAATTTTTTTAAGAATTTCCTTTGTTTAGATTTAAATTTTTCGGCATGTCGCGAAACAAGAATATTTATATATGATGTCGCATATCGTTGGAAAGCTAATTTTTTTCTCCACACAATGATGTTAATGTTTTTTGATTTTGATGAATATTTCTGCATTTAATCCGGAAATCTTATACTGAAAATTATTGTTGTAATTATAAACTTTGCTGAAAGCCGTTCATTTTCTTAAATCGACCCCGTCAGACCAGACCAGAATTAGAGTTTTTCCCCCATTCCCAGCTCCATGTGTGCTGACTGTGGGATTACAAACGGGCCGTGAAGGGCCTATGAAGAACGAAAGAAATTGTAGTGTAGTTGTGCGTGTGTATGTACAGTGGAAGAAAGAAGAGAAACAAACGTGACAATTATTGGGAGGAATGGTCCTGGTCGGTCACTGCTAAAAAAAAACAAAATTAAGCCCAGGGATTTGGTCGTGTAAAATGCCGTCACAACTCTTCTACCTACGGAGAAAGAAATCCAGCATACATGGCAATGGGCAGTGGTCAAGTACATGCGAATGCAATTTTTATTTGTCAAGCTCCATTAAACATCATTCTACATTAAGCAGTCCATTGACATATTATACAAATAATTTTCACAAGAAACCCTCAAAAAACCAGATCACAGAAGAAAGCAGGTCGCACAAATACACACCTCAAACCAGCTCAGTTCGCCAGTATGGAGAAATTTTTTTTTTTTTTTCTTTTTTTTTCCTTTTTTGATTTTGATTTAAATGCGGTTAAATGCGGTTAGATATGGTTAAATAGGTGCCAAGTACAAGTTAAATAGGTGCCACAATCAAAACAATCATATGCAATTATCAAAGGGTGAAAAACATAAAGGAGAAAGATAAATATTAAAAAATAAATAGATGTCAAATTGTCAGAATTATGTGCATAGTATTTTACTTTTCTTTTTTTTTTTTTATTATCTCTCATTCTCCCATTGGAGATGAAAGATTTGTTGAGGCCTACGATAGGCCTTCCTCCTTGCCGAAATACGTGGAGTTGGGTCACGATGGTAGTCAACAATGTCACGTATATGCTGGTACTCCGAATCAGCCATGTTGTCAAATTGTGTTTTATTGAGTTCTTTGATATATGAAAAAATATGAGGAATACCAAGGTCTTTTTGTATATTTTCGTTTTTAACAAACCATGGAGCTCTTACAAATCTTCTGAAGATTCTATTTTGTCCACGTTGAAGGATTTTTATATTATTTTTGTTGGCATGTGCCCATGCTGGTGAGGCGTAAGTTAGCGTTGGCCGAAGAATTGACTTGAAGAGTAAGACTTTATTTTTCATGGTTAGCTTTGCTTGTGGGAAGGTAATTTTATTGAGTGCACCCATGATATTGTTAGTCTTGTTGCGTGCATTTCTAATTTGGTGTATGAATGATAAGGTTTTGTCTAGAATGCAGCCGAGATATTTAACCTTTGAGACTGGACAGAGTGTTGTGTTGTTGATGTGAATTCTTCTATTCTGGGGAGTGTTTCGGCAGTGTGTGAACCAAGCAAACTTACATTTTTCTTGATTTAAAACTATGTCTGAGTCGGTGCACCAGTCCGTGATGTCATCGATTGTTTCTTGTAAGTTATTGACCGCTTGTGTTGCACTTCTATTGCCACACAATACCACAGCATCATCAGCAAATAGGGCTATTATTCCATTGGAAGGTGCCGGGATATCATTAATGTAAATTGAAAAGAGCTGTGGGCCCAACACACTTCCCTGTGGAACCGATGCACGTACTATTTTTTTTGACGAATCTTTTTCTCCGATTCTAACCTCAAATGTTCTCCCAACAAGATAGTTATAGAAAAAGATTATTATATAAGGTGGTAAGTTGCAGTCAATAAGTTTGACAAGTAGTGTTGGGTGATCGCACTTGTCAAATGCTTTGCAAATGTCTAAAAAGACCGCTGCAACGTAGTCTCTGTTGTTAAAATGACTCGTAATATATTCAGTTACTCTCATTAGCTGAGTAACACAAGAGTGATTTTTTCTGAATCCGTGTTGTTCAGGTCTTACCAGATTGAGCTCGGTGCTAATTTTTTCGAAGCGTATTAGAACAATTCGCTCAAATACCTTGCTGATGTTTGATAAAAGACTGATTGGCCTGTAGGAATTTGGCATCAATGGGTCTGTGCCTGTTTTGTGAATGGTTTTTACAACCGAGTGTTTCCAAGAAGTTGGAAAATAATTAGCAAAAAGTAATGCATTGAAAATGTTAGTGAGTGAAACAATAACTGATGTGGGAAGATTCTTTAGTGCAGAGTTGGAGACATGATCGACACCTGAAGCTTTTTTGACGTTTAGCTTCGATAAAGTGTCCGATACCTCTATGATGTCAGTTGGTTCAAAGTGTTGAGAACCGTAGAGTCTATGATGTTGAATAAACTCTGCTATTCTATGTCGCATTTGAACTTGAGTTTCGATGTCCTGCACGTGATTTGGGGAGAATTGTCTCTCAAATGCTGTTGCAAAAGTCTCTGCAATTTGTTCCTCTGAGAAAACAATTCCGTTATCCCCTTGAATTTTGTTGACATTGGAAATGCCTTTTTTTTTACATAATTTCCAAGCACGCCATATGTTATTATTTTCTGCGCTTGCATTTTCAATAAAATCAGTAAATCTATTGTTAATAAAGTGAGTGACTTCCGTTTTTATTTCTCTTGTGAGTCTATTAAGTGCTATTTTGTCTGATCTTCTTCTATATTTTTGCCACAGACCACGAACTCTATTTTTGTGTCTGATTTTTTGTAATATGTCCCTTGGAAGACCATATTGGTTATCTGGTTGGATTATTTCTGTTGTATTTTCATGCAGTGCATTTTTTATTGTCTGAGTTATCTGAATTACTGCATCATCTAATTCCCTAGCACCTGGATCTACCAAGGTAATGGGTGATTCATTTTCAAGCATGTTCCTGTATCCTGTCCAGTTAATTTGTTTAAAAATACGTTTATAACGTGGGCACAAGAAATTGATCCGAAAAAATACAGGGTTATGTGGAGAACTTAAGATAACTTTAGTATGTGTTTCCACCTCGTAAAGGATGTTTTTTGACAGACCAAAATCTATAATATCCGGCCTATATCTATTTTGAGGTGGAATATGGGTTGGCACCTTGGGAGAGTGAATACATAAAAACCTTCTCAAACAATAAAGGCGTAATATTCTACCACATCTATTGTTACCACGACTATGAAACAGTCTGTTCTTACAGTTCCAGTCACCAGCAATCATAATAGGCATATTTGTGTCAAACAAGAAATCAAGTAAAACAGAATCAATAGAGTTCCTGGGAGGTTTATACATTGCACAGAATATCATATTAATACCATTGACATGAATTGTAACCGCTGTTGCTTCCATTTGAGAAGACAACGGGAGATTTATTTCTTGGAAGGGTATGCTATTTCTTACTGCAATAGCAGTACCTCCTCCTCTGTTATGAATTCGATCATTTCTTATTATTTTAAAACCATTTAATTTGATACGTTGGCTTGGTAAGAGGAATGTTTCAGATAAAAGTAAGATATCTATTTGATTAGTGAATAATTCCTCTTTAAGTTCTGGAATTTTATCTTTTATGCCATTGGCATTCCAAGCCATTATGCTCAATGGTCTAGGTGCAGATTCTCTTAGCGTACTAATTGTTGGGTAGAAGTAAAATGTTAATCAAAGCTTGTATCAATAAATTTATTTTTACGTGCGAGAAACCAGCAGCACCAAGAAAATTGCTAAGGACGACATTAAGTTGCTTGAATTCATTTGAATTTATGATTCTGTCTCGGCCAAACTGACTCACAGTCGTTGTATCCTGTATATGTGACTCTGTGTGTACTGGATTTGTAGGTTTTTGTGTAGAATGTGTAAGTTCTGTGAGCCCTCGATTTCCAACTTCACCAGATGTATTTAAGTCGCCAGTATTCAGCATTTCCTCAGAGAAACTGGTTGTTGAAGCTTCCGATATAGAAGAAATATTTTTTCGTTCAGATGTTATCAATAACTGGTGAAGCACCTTAGAAAAAGTTTTTTTTGCGTTTAATTCAGTGAGTTGTAGAGTCAGTTCAAGTGGAGTTACTTCCAGGTTCTTGTTTTTTATGGCAAGCGGGTGTACACCTTTATATATGGTGTTGTGTAGAATTTTTTGTTTCTCTATATCCCTAGAAATCTGAGTGACATCAGTTTTTTCATTAATATTGACAATATTCCAAGTTTTTGGTTTTTCTGATGAGTTTATTATTACAGTCTCTTGTAAGTTTTCAGCTTGTACAATATTGTGGTCATGTTTGAGTGACTTTTCATTAGTCACTGTAGGTAGTGTCTCAGATTCATGTTGTTCTTTTACATCAGGTGGTAACAATGGTAAGAAAATTCTAGCTCTATTCAGATTTGCACTTGGTCGTTTTGGACAGCCAGAATATGTGGCCGTATGAGGGCCACCACAGTGAAAGCACTTAATTTTTCTTGGGTTACCCTTGTCCCTACAATTTTTAGTCTCATGTTTACCACCACAAAAAGCACACGCCGGGGCGTTTTTGCATCCATAAGAGCTGTGTCCATACATTTGACACGCCCTACATTGAATGGGACCCTGAGCACCTCGGTACCTCTCAATTTCAATATTTACATCTGCAATTTGTGTTATGTTAGCAAGATTTTTATCAGAAATCGGTATTTCAATCAAAAACAAAGGTAGAGCTCTACCAGTTCTAAGATTTTTCATATTGGACACTTTAATAGGGTGAAATTGCTTCTTTTCCAGATCCATTTTAATTTCTGTGGTGTCTACATTAGCGGGGAGACCCCTAATTACAAATTTTATCGTACGCTCGCTCTGCATTTGGTATGTATAGTATTTGTATTTCTTATTATCAAACAATTTTATTACAGTACGATAATCACTTTCAGAATATACTTGGAATACCAGCGTGTTAGCAGTTGTCTTAAATTGAGGCAATATATCACATTTTTTTTTTATTTCTGCAAAATCTTGCAACCATTTGTTGCCCCAATCAGTTAGTATGATGGGGGGTATTCCCTTTGGACCCGACAGTACATTTTTGCCACCATTCTTATTAACAACATTTTCATTGTTGTTAGTATTCATTTGAGTACTAGTTTTTTTCTTTTTTGCTCGATTAACTGTAACAAAATCATCGTTATTGTCACTGTGAGCATTCCTGTCCTCTTCATCCGTTTCACTAATTTCATGAATCATTTTAGAATTATTATGTATAACTCTTTGTGTGTTCACTGTGGACGTCTCATTAAATTTTTCTCCCGAAGTGCTGGCATCATTGTTTGCCAATAAGTCAGTGGATGTAATTACATCAATACCCTGTGTGCCCATATGATTTATTGATCTATTTCCCACACTGTTTTCCCTGTGCCCATCTTTCTCCGACATTTCATGGTCAGATTCTTTTAAATCAGTGTCACTTTGCGTTGTGTTACTATCAGTAGATCCATTAGAACCATTAGAGGTTGAAGAGTTTGAAGTGGAGCTAGTATTTCCACTGCTAACTGAATTTGGCTCTTTTAAGAGCTCGGGTGCCTCATTTCCAGCGTCACTGTGAGTAGTTGTTTCCTTGCACTCTTTCTGTCTCTTAATTTTTCCAGAACTTCTCTTTTTGGTACTATTTAACCCTTTAGTAGTGTCTGTGAGTGGTTCCTCATCTCTACTATCGTTGTCTGAAGAATCCTTAGATTCCCCTTTAAGAGGACTCTTTTTTTCTCCTTTGTCACTGTCTTTTTTTCTTTTTTTCTTACAAGAAACACTAACCCTCGAATCGAGTATGGGGGTAGAAGTCAATGCAGCCCCAAAACTTTTTTTGAACGATGCAGACTGCTTGTGTTTACATGACTCAAGATTAAGAGAATCGAAAAAAGTAATAGCATTACCTACGAAATTATCAAAAAATTTCTCCTTATTTGCCTTGTCAGCAGTTTCCCAGCACACATAATCCGAAATAACAATTATATCAAATTCTCTCGCAAGATTGCAGTTCTCACCCTTGTGATAAAGATCGTCACTTAACCTCTTTTGATTTTTCACAAAAGACAGCAACATTTCTTGAAACTCAAGCATACATTCATCATTATCACTGACCTCAGAGGCCAAAAAACACAATTTCTTGACCTTATCCAACTCAGAGCTTGCAAATGGACATATTTTACCCATATTTCGCATGTACTAAAACCACTTACCTTGAGAATAAAACAGGAACAATCCATAGAAAAAATCACTAGGGGCTAAAAAAAAAAACAAAATAGGGCAGACATTTCACTGGGGGGGGGGGGAGAATCACAGATTTCACAAATTTGAGTGCGATGACACAAACAGGATCGAAGATGGCCGTTATTCCGCAATGCAGATATGTTGAGAGCCAACCAGGATCACTGTAGAAGCAGGTCGCACCCAACTCCGTATGATGACCGAAGTCCGTAGCTCTACGGATGAATCCGGAACGTTATAATACTAACGTTGTCGAAGACAGGAGCAATCGAAAAACACGTCCGTTCACCATGGAAGCTGTCACCTCCTGTGTGTTCTGTGTTCAAAATCGACCCCGTATTGAGAGAAGATGTTTTTCTTTTGGTTTCATGTTTGTGTTCGCGCCTCGTGATACAATTGGATAAAATTTTGGATGACGCAGTTTGCGCGACGAATTAGAGGGTGCGCTTTCTCAAGCCCCGCCCATCACTCAATTTACATATTATCACTGAAAAACTTTGGAGGCGTGCAGTTCATCGGGACCAGTTGCACGAGAAAGCGTGGTCCCGCCGTTGAAGAATCCCCCCCCCCCCCCACGTAACTTGAAGAGCCCCTGAAACTCAAATCCCAAGTCAAGTCACTCAAACCCCATTTAGTTCTGAACTGCCAAAAGTCGTAATATTTTACTTGAAGATGTAAGAAAAAAAAAAAAACAGTATGAAGCATCGTCTCTTTATATTAGTTGCTCCAAACTGATCCAGGAAGGAAGGTTTACTGTCATGCCAGAAAGATGAAGCCCAGCAGCTGTCTCTTGCAGTCCAGTCTAAGGATGCTACTTCGTCCATGTCCACACTACCCCGAGTGGTAGTACAGATGGAGAACTTTGATGCTCCGACATCGTAAAGTATGTGCACGGACCGTTGCTTCAGCAGATACAGAGGACATTAATCGTTCAATTCGCCAAGCAGATTCGCCAGTCAAAGGATGACTTATGAGAAAACGAACTGTCCGTACTGAGTGTTCAAGTTAAAGGGAACTGTTCATCGAAATCCGGTTGTCAAGAATGAAGTGACCTTAATATGGGAGATAGTGAGTAAATTTTCTCTTACAAATTTTGTTGAGTGGTCAGGAAAAACCAAACTGCAGTGATATTTAAATTTTAATTTTTCGATAAGTAAAGTAAGGTATTTCAGCATCGTTTTTTCTTTTTGGTATTTTGTTTTTGGTTATATGAATTAAGAATTAAAGAACCTAAGGTGCATTTAGACCTCTGTGTGTTGACATATTATTTTTTCTTTGTGACTTAATTGTTTCGGTTAAAATGCTCTAGTACATATTTATTCAGGAGAATTACTCACCGACACACAAAGGGTTATTGCGGACACGGTAACAACTCAAAAATGGTACCCCACTAATATGATCACCAGGCCAAAAGTTTTCTTTCTTGGAGTACTGTCAACTTAAATAGTACTCAACTTAATTTTGCACCACAACACTCCCACAAATTGAATTTTCCATACGTATTTGCCACCCATTTTTAGCGCGCGGGGAATTCTGTTAGGTTGCTATGCCAGATTTACCGACGCGATTTTTTTTCTCCTCTGTTTAGCGGTCATTTTCGAAGCGACGATTTCGTGCAGCAACCCTGTTGAACCTCAGCGAGGACCAGAATAATGAACCGACCAATAATGACCAGAATAATGAACCGACCAATAATGACCAGAATAATGAACCGACCAATAATGACCAGAATAATGAACCGACCAATAATGACCAGAATAATGAACCGACCAATAATGACCAGAATAATGAACCGACCAATAATGACCAGAATAATGAACCGACCAATAATGACCAGAATAATGAACCGACCAATAATGACCAGAATAATGAACCGACCAATAATGACCAGAATAATGAACCGACCAATAATGACCAGAATGCCTGATGGTTCCGCTCGTATATTATAATCATATTTACTCGTATAACCACAGATATCGATCTATTGTATCATAATCAGGATAGTGAAAAGAAGATATACTCGTCAATAAACATTGGAAAATCGACGAAAGTTACCCAAGGGATTTCAGAACATAAAAATGACCCCAGAAAATATCCCATGTATATTTACCCCATATATAACCGCATATATACTGTACATAATATATAATCAGGATTCTTTACCGTTACAAACAAGGACTTTGTCCTTAATTGAACTCAGGAATAAGCAATGATTTATTTTTTCGATCAACAAAACATCTGTCTAAAAACTATGTTCATTTATATCCTAAAATGAACATAAAGCCATGCTTGTTTGCCAAATGCAACCCAAGACGGAGAAGATGTGGGGATAAGCCCCGGCGCTTCACATAAAAGTTCATGGTAATGGTATATGAAGGCTCTTAACCGAAAGCATACAGCATGTTTCGTCACCAAAAAACGGTGGAAGAATAAAAGCTTTTGCTGTCGTGAATCGATCGGGTGGGTCCAACGCTTTGGGTGGGTCACTTCACAAGCGGCGGAACGAGATCCAGAAGAACACGTGCTGCTCACGAGCGCTTAATTCAGAGACAGGCGGGAAAGAAAAAAAATAATAATGACCCCCCACGACTATGCCTGCCATGCTTGGCGCAATTCCGAGATTGCCAAAACACACACTGACAGGGCCTCTTCGATTCCGTTGCAACCTTTGGCTCACACAATCACTTTTCCTCTCTCCCTCGTTTCTTCTGTGGCTGACGCTCGCCTAAAAATATATTTTTATCTTCCGTTCACGTACATTGCCTTTTACATCTTCGATTCTCTATCTATTTAAACGTAAGATAATAATAATAGGAATAATTGGGGAAATTATATCATTAACAAGTGGGGGAAAATCGAATCCGGCGCTCGTTTCCTGCTACATATATAAATAGCGTTAATCGATGTGCAGCTTGTTACTGCCGGCTCTAGGGCGGATACGATTTGAATATATAAGAGAAAATAGAGGCTAGTGTGTGTGGAATTCGCACGTTTGGTAACATCCAGTGAAGAACGACATGTCGCACATCGCGAGGCAACTTCACGTTTTCTCCAGTTTTAAATCTACTCTGGATTCTGCTGAAATTCTTTCTTCTGGCAAGGTCAGTGTTTACAATTCGTTCTTCTTTTCATCTTATTATTATTGTACTTGCTTAACTGGCTTTCCATTTATGATCGGACGCTGCTTTCTTTGATTACTTATTTTGAACGCATTTTTGATTTAAAGAATGGCAATTTTTCTCTATCGACAAACGTCGTTGTATACCATGGGAGGAGATTTAAATCTCCCAAACCAAATTTGGGTTCGGGGCAACAACGTCAATGACAAGACTCTACCAGAGATGCCCACATGAAGAAAACATTGGGACGATCAAATGGCCTCAGCCTCTAGGTTCCAGCGCCAACGTGACTCTCATCCCGAAGCAAGGCCCCATTTTGGGGGGCGATGTTTTACAGTGAAGGTGTCGATCGGTGAAGCCCAACCTAGTTTCAGCCGGCACGAAACGTATTTCAAATATAAAAATTTATATTTTAGAAAATTAATTAAATAATATTTTTTTTTAAAATTAAAATCAAACATTGAAATTAATTAAAATTAAATTAAATTCAAAATTAACTAAATTAAAATTTATATTTATAAAAAGTATATTTTTTCAATAAGCGACACTTATTTAAGAAATTTTGCTTACAACTAATATTACATTTAATGAATTAGTGGTTTTTGACAATAAATTTGAACATTAGAGCATTCTCGCAAAAAAAGTTTAAGGGACAGACTGAATGATATGTGTAATATTTATAAACATTGCAAGGAATTGTGATGCACATTACCTGCTAAAAATGTTTTTATTAACAGTAGCATGTGCAATTGTACAAATAAATGAAAACTTTGCAGATGAAAAGAGCAGAATATGAAAAGCATGTGAAGAATTATTATTTTAAAATGTTCCAAAAGAATCCTACTTCCTTCTCATTTGCTTGATAAAAATTAAGGCTCACGGTTAACCGGACAAAACAATGAGCACAAATTAAAATGCATCCGTATATATTCGATAAATGGTTTTTTTTTTCCAGTTTTTCAAGTCAAAGTAGGTAGATACTTTAGGTATAAATTTAATTTTTTGATTCGAACGTTTCTCTTTGTGACGCTTTGATAACAATTAGGCAAAATAATATGCATAAAATAAGGATCTCGATCAACCAGAGGACATGAATTCTGAGCTACTACGGATACCAGAAACCTCGTTTAATAGGGATGATCCTTGAATATTTAAAGAAGAAAAACATTTCTTTAAATATTATTCATTATTCCGAGAGGAATGCGTTAAGACGGCATTGCCTAGAGCGCGCGTAAGTATCCAAACAGTGACCAAAACCAGT
The DNA here is from genome assembly GCF_987345545.1 of Pholcus phalangioides. NCBI lineage: Eukaryota > Metazoa > Arthropoda > Arachnida > Araneae > Pholcidae > Pholcus > Pholcus phalangioides. The sequence continues at coordinate 17,181,548 of NW_028301607.1, forward strand.
GTGAAACACGTGAGTGACCGAAACCAGTGTCAAACACGTAACCAAAACAGTGTGCAAGCATGTGATTGACTAAAAGAGTTACTATAGCACAGGTGTACTTGCAGGAGGGGGGGGGGGCAAGCAGGCTATTGCATAGGGTGGAAAGAGTAGTCAAGAAAATATAAAAATATGAAATATTCTTAATGGCACCCCCTACTGGGTGTACCAAAAACGAGAAAAGCATTTCCCTAGTTTGTGGGCACTTGAACTAACATTTTCTTTATTGATAAGTCCCCTACAGAGCCACTTTAATGATCTCTAAATATTTCACGGATCCAAGTGATCTGGAAAAGTATCTGGACCGCTTAAAGAACTGTGCCACGCATCACTCAAGTGATCCTTGGATCACTTAAGTAATCTGGGAATGTGCCGTGGGTAACTTGAGTTATGTGAAACCGCACTGAGGGCCGCTCAAGTGCTATAAAATTGTGCCACATGTCACTCAAGGGATCTCTAAATGTGCCACGGATCGCTCAAGTGTTCTGGAACTGTATCGCGGGTCAGTTAAGTGATCTGTGAATGCGCTGCAGGCCTAATTGAGTGATCTGAAAATATGCCACAGGTGCACGTAAATTTTCCAATTTTTCAATAGTATGAAATTTTCTGCGTCTGTGTTATCCGTATATCTATTATTATCTGTATATCTATTTATCATACTCTTTCAATATTATATTCTAATTTAAAGGTGTTTAATGATGAAGTTATAAATACATATTTTTTTATACTCAAATATATTCTAACTTAAAAGATTCAATAGAGTTAAAAGATAAAAGAGAGATGACCGCATATATCAGTATCCGCGGCGTGTTTGTTATCCTGGCAAAAAACGAGCGTAATAACCTGTGCTAACAATCCCCAAGTTACCAAGTTAAAAAGATTTCTGGCGGGGCCTATCTGTTTGCAGACATCTGCCGCCTTCAAAACTGGCCCGCGGGGGACCACTGTGAAGAGAAAGGCAAGGGAGCAAATGTTCGTGTAAGTGTAGTGTGCTTGTATGTCGGTTAGAATTTGGGAGAAAGGTCTAGTGGGGGACCCACAGTTAATTAACGAATTTCATTAATTAACTAGGAATTTTACAAATTAAACATGTCTAGACGAGCTTGGTTAGTCATATTACTTATTAATATTTTAGGCAGGAAAAGTAATCTGCTTCGTGACGTCGGCATCTCATCGTCATGGTCGCACCTGATTCGCCGGTTGCGTGCCGCATTTTGGTTGGCTGAAAGTAGTCACATGATAATATACAATTTATAAAAAAAAAAAAAAAATAAAGTTAGATTCAAGGGGAAAAAAAAATAGGGGAATAGCGTTAGTATTATTAAAAAAAGCATGGGAAGAAAGGAGGGATAGGAAAATTTTTATTTAGTTTTCAGAGTTATTTCTGATATCATCAGAAATACCTCATTATTTTTTTTTTTATTTTTTTTTTTTTGTTTTTTGAGAAAATGTTCTTGGAAAGATAGGAAGGGGAAATGAAGAAAAAGATAGAGGATATGAGAAAACTTTCCGAAATTAGATTTCGAAGACGCTTTTGAGTCTGTTTTTGCTCAAAAATTTCGCTATATAAGTTTGCCAGTTCAGCAGTTGTTCTGGGAATCGTTAGCGAGCAAGCAAGAGACCAGCCTCTTTTTGGAATTCTTGGAGCAGTTCGCGCTTTTCTTTCCGGGAGGTGGCCTTCATGATGTTCTTCATGTAAATCTTTGCGATCGTGTATATTTCGGATGTTGAGTCATCGCCATACCCGTCAGATCCCGTGTCCTCTACCGTAAATTCGCTCGGTCTTGACTCGGGCTTCTTGGCAGCTTTTGCCGGGGTTCGGGCAGTTGACTTTGCGGGAGCTTCTACGGTCCTCTCCGGGTTCAGCGTGTGCCGTGGTTGGCCCTTGGTCGCTCGGGTCTGTTTGGTAGCTTCGCTGCTTTTTTGTCCCAAGTGCCCTTTCGGTTCGGTGGGGTTCTTGTAGTCCGTAGATTTACTTTCCATCGGCGGTTCTTGCTGATCCGTAGGGAGGTCCGTAGGTCCAGATTGACCAATCGCATTTGATTTATTTAATTTTCCGCTCTCAAGAGAAATTCTCTTTTTTCGGTCGTGGAACTGCTTCCAGACACTTCTGGGAATGTATGAAAAGTTCGAATATTTTTTCCGTGATTTCCGATATTCCGTTGGTAGAACTTTTTCGTGTGCTACTTCATGCGTTGGCAGAGTATTACTCGGATTTCTAATTTTAGCAAGTTCTTTTTTGTATACTTCACAGCCGCGATAAATACTGGTATGATTTTTTCCACAATTGCAGCAGGTCGGGGGATCAACACCTTTGATGTTGCCGCATTGTTTGACTTCGTGCGGGCCCGTACAAACCATGCATCTGATGGGCTGGTCACATGTTTCTTCGCTGTGGCCCCATACCTGGCATCGGTTGCAGATGCTTATAACAGGTCGGCCGGGGTTTCTCCGGTATCTTTCGATCGAAATTTCAATCAAGAGTAGATTTTTTAGATCGAAAATGCGTTTCGATTCATCAAGGGCCGGCAGGTCAATTTTCCAAAGGGGTAGGAATTTTCCCCTTATTTTTTTCCTGCGGGAGCGAATTTGGGTAACTGAAATCGGTGAGAACCCTTCATCAACGAGTTCTGTTTTGATGTCGTCAACAGGCGTTGAGATATCTAGCCCTCGTAAAATTACGCTGAGGGTCGGGGCGTCCGGTGTGGACCGTTTAATGATTTCAGTATTGCTGTTCGCAAGAAACTGTAGGACCTTCTCGTAGTCACTTGTGCTGTGGAAGTTAATTTTATATTCACCGTGAGACAGTTTAACCCGAACAGCCTCACGGCTGATCTCACGGATTTTTCTAGCTGTGATTCTCCAATTTCGATCGGCCCGCACCACGATCGAACTATTGCCGCTGCTCTCGCGTCTTAATGCCGGTTGTTCACTACCGTGCTCGCTCGCTTCTAGCAGGGGCAATATCGGTTCGCTGTTGATCGTTCGCGATTCGTCAGCTGATGCTGGCTCAGTTTCATGGGCGGGGCTTCCCTGGGTATCATCTTCTCCGTTGAGACCGTCCGTGCTCACGTATGTGTTCAGCTCGCCGCTATCGAGTAGCCCGGGTTCCGTCGGCTTTTCGCAGCTCGGTTCGTCGGCATCCATCAGACAAAGGGGCGGGGCTTGGTCCATGTCTCTTTCGCAGGATTGGTTTACCTCCGTCGGTTCGTCTGGTGGGGCGGGCCTCTGTTTCTCCTGGGCGACTTCTACGGTGAGAACGGGATCGTTGGTCTTTTCACCTTTATCTTTTTCCTGGATAATTCCGGGAGAGCTTGGTTGTTCAAAATTTTCTTTGGAATTTGAAAGTTCACTTATTAATTCCGTTTCTTTCGGGGGGTCCACATTTTCCTGTATTGGTAGCGTGATGCTAAGATCTTGTGGGACCGCTGGATCCGGGGCAGGCTTTTTCCGCATAAACACTGGAATTTCATCCCATTTCCTGGCCCTTTTCCAAATGTGTTTGTTGATCTCGTTTGCGTAGTCAGACCAGATAGACTCGTTTTCCTCCTCATCGAAGAAGCAGTCGTCGCCTATTACGAAGGCTTGGCTAATGTTCCACCTTAGCTGCTGCTTGAAGAGGGGGATTTCCGGGTCATCCGGCCTGTCTGTAATGGCTTGGTGATTTTCCATTGCCTTCCTCAGGAACTCATCACCCGTGCAATAGAAAACTTCAGTTTCTGGGCGCCTGATTCTTGGGTGTGATATCTCCCAGCAGTCGTAGTGATCCCTGATGGAGTCCAGGAAAGCGATGGTGGCCCGGTTAAGATCGGCATTTCTCGCCTTCTTCCGGCTGTACTTCGCTGACAGCTTGTAACAATCCCCCTTTCTCCCTCCTTTCGTGTTTTTCAGTGCATTGAGCAATAAAGCCGGGTTTTCCTAGGAGCAAGTTATCTTCATCATGTGCAGCGTGAAAACGCCGATTGGTTAAAATACCCGGATTTTAGGTTTTTAACCAATCCCCTCCTTCACGCTGCATACGGCGCAGAAATTCTACTCCTAGGAAAACCCGGCTTAAGGAAAGTTTCTCTATAGCTCAGCGGGAAAGAATAATACAGAGCTCTCTCCATGGAAGGCTTCACTTAACCTTGACCATATGACCCGTACTTTACGGAACTTTTTTTTATATCATTGTCTTCCGAAAATATTTATTTTCTAACTTATCAAATTCATTTGAAAATAAAGAAAAATTCAATGGCATTGAGTTAGTATCAAATACATTTGAAGAATTAAATTAATGACTCGACAGGGGTGCTGCTCTTGTTCGCGAACCTCCCCTGCTTTTTACCCTCACCTATCTGTTCTCTTTCGCTCTTATATGCATATAGTAGGATACATCGCGGAAGTAAAAACTTTTTTTTTCGTGGGGTTGCAACAAAGCTTCGCTAAGATGTGGAAAGAAAACTGAACTTTTTTGAATTTATTCCACTGGCGTTTGGGAGCAGTATTACGTTCTTTATCGTAAAGTGGTTAAATCCAACTCACCAGAGCTCGCCAATTAACATCTTTTGGAAACACATTTTGACACAACGCGGCAATCAGAATTTTAAGAAAATGATCGTAACGCATGGAGAATGTTGCCTTTCATCTGAATCTCGACTGTTTCATTGAAAAATTATCAGCCCGAGCTCAGATAAAGATTCACAATCACCAGAACTAGTCAATCAATTAAGAACAGTTTGATGATGTTAGTTCAGATGAAATTATTGATCCGTAATATTTATCCGATTATTTATCCGTAATATTAATCCGATTATTTATCCGTATGGCGTGAATCCCGAGCGTAGGCGTAAATCCGTGAGATTTATCTAATTTTCCCCTCAAATTATCTCATTTCTTTTTTGTGTTTGAAGTTTTAGGTAAACTTACACACGACTTCATCTCCATCCTCACCATTGAGCATCATCATACTCATGGCCCAACATCCTGCACCAACGCCCGCCCTAGGGTGGGACAGATTTTTACGGGACCTTATATTGTGAATTTATAGTGTGAAAAAAAAAAGAATGTTCCCAGGATCAATGGCTGGAGTCCTGTAGCCCCCATCCTTGGTGGGGGGGGAGTATGATCATACTAGTTTTCTTTTCCCCGTTTAATCGATTGCAATTGTCAGAATATGAGGTTTACATGATTGTTCGTTATTCGATAGTGACTTTAGTCTAATAGCGTATCCATTACATTTGCAGGGCTTGTCACCGGTAGCGTCATGGAATAGTCTCGCAAGGCCCTTCCACACCAAAACTCTGAACAAGAACCTGCAATTGAAGACGGAAGATGGCAACTCTTCTCAAGTCTCAGAGGGAGGAGGAGCATCGGGCAACAAGAAGAACCTCGCGGTCATTCTTTCTTGGCTGATGGCGAAAGATGCCCACCTAGACAAATACTGCAAGCTGTACCTGAAACGTGGATTCGACGTGCTGACGGTAAGAGTGCATCCTAAGCAACTGCTCCTTCCGGTGAACGGCATCCAGGTAGTCGCCACGAATATATTGGACTACATCGATGAGAACAAGCAGTACGACAAAGTCATCATCCACGGATTTTCTATCGGCGCTTATCTGATGGGAGAGATATTCGTCAAGCTCGACGAGTCTCCAGAAAAATACGCGGGATTTCCTAATAGGATATCCGGAGTCATTTTCGATAGCGCAGTCGACGTGCCGGGCTTGCCAGCGGGCTTGTCTAGGTCAGTTACGAAAAATGCGCTGCTGATAAAAGCCCTGGAGAAATGCCTGGAAACGCACATGACTCTGATGCACAACGTGGCTACGAAGCACTACATGAAAGCCTCAAAATGCTTTCATAACACTCCCCTGAAGTGTCCCGCGTTGCTGTTGGTATCGCAAGCCGACAAAATCGGAAATCCCGAAATCAATATGATGGTAGCGGACAAATGGCGAGCCAAAGGCATATACGTCTCCCTGAAATGCTGGAAAGATTCTCTGCACGTTAGTCACATGCGCAACCACGAAAGAGAATACGTGCAAGAAATCGAACAATTTTTGGCGAAACTCAATCTAGATGATGCTAATAATAACGGGGAAAGCAAAATTGAAAAACCGCAAATGCTCAGGAGCCACAACATATAAAATCCAATTATTCGAATTTATCTACAACGTTTGTGGGAAAAAGAAGGAAAGCCAAGCGATGTTTATATATCTTTACTGCGTAATAGAAGGAAAAATAATCATACTTATAGACTTACAGTCATTATAGACTTACTTGAATGTAATTTGATAATGGTGCCGGTGGAAGAATAATATACCTGTTTTCAGGATAATTGTAATTAAACTACCCGGAGCATTATAGAGGGCGTTCTACAAAAGGCACCAAATTCGGACAATGGATACTTCAGATGATATTATCCTTCTATAAAGAAAACAATTTTTTTTTTTAATTAGTACAAAAATTCGCGACAAATCATTCTACGTATTTTCAAAGAGGCTTTTCGCATAGACGTCATAATCATCATTAGCATCAATTTGAGGGACAGGCGCGGGATGATCTCCAGTGATATCTACCCCCCCCCCCAGCCATTCAAGTCTGGAAGGGCATGATGATGATTGCTGTGGGTCGTGATAATGATGTCAGTTCATATCCCGTCACTGCCAAAGCCCGAAATTGGCCAATTCGGGACGGGGCCGGCCACCCTTCCACTAATTGGCCAATTGTGTTGAATATTGACCCGGTCAATGTACGAATTTCGGACATTGACTGGCCAGTTCGCGAAGTGGCCGGTGATAACAAGAGACATGATTCGGGATCATCGTCAAGTTGGCGCGTTAGTTATGGCAACCTATCAAACCGCAATCACGATGCGGTAATCATTTCCCCCAAAATTTGGCAGAAAAACTATATATAATTATTTTTATAGTTTTTCTCCGAAATTTCACTTTTTTTCTCATCATATGGTGCTAATGCAATACAGCTGCGATATGTAGATATGTATCACACGTTGGTGATTAAAAAAAAATTTATTTGCTCTTAACGTGTCGCCACACACAGGGGTCTCCGGCCACTTCGCGAAATCATTTCTGCAATTCGGACTTTGACAAAAAGTCTTGGCCAATTCCCAAATTGGCCGTACTTCGGGCTTTGGCAGTGACATATACATTAGATCCTTTAGCTGTCTTTGAACGCTGGGAGTGGGGGGGGAGAAAGAACGGCCACTTGGTACATGGAGTCAGGAAAAAAATATGCATATCGCTATGAGGAAAATTCAAGTTCACGGCACTCTCTAGTCCAAAGGACGATTTTATCCAAAAGAAATGGTGCTCGCAGATAGGAATAGAAATTTCCAGGGTATTAAGTTTTGTGTCAATCTTTTTTTAACAAGAATGTATGTTAGCGCCTATGTCTTCAGCTACCCGATTGGACTGGGGAACGCTTTGGAAAGGTCTAGTTCATATTTCCCAAACTTTTTGTTCCATTGTCCCCAATTCAAGCCAAACCATAGGGCCCTGTACTAAACCCATAGTTGCTACCGCCCTTGGATCATTCCATCACCCCCAGGGGGCGATATTGCCCACTTTTGGGAAACAGTGGTCTAGTTGAAGGTCCAGTGTAACAGAACTATTTGAGGTTGCTGGTACACCGTCTTGTTCCATATTGGTTTTTCCCGCTTGTTGTGTTCTACCTGAGCACTGCAAGCCTGAATTTTAGAATATCGTAATAGTGCTGTAGATCGATTAATCAGTTATTATATTATCAAAATATAACCATATATTTTAATATAATCAATTATATAATTATCGTGATCAGTTACAGAATGGATTCTCATTTCACATGCTATGTACGTGGATCGCAAATTTTAGTTGTTTTTTTTTTTGCAGCAATAAAACTACCTCTCCCAATAACGGCCACCTTCCAATAGGGCCACATTTTCACGGTCCCGTTAGTGGCCGTTGTTGAGAGATTTTACTGAAATTTAAAATTGTAGTTTGAACATATTTCTTTAACACAAGTGCGGGAAATCGCTAGTCACCAAAAAAATTCGCGAAGTGTGTGATTATGAGACTTTTTGAATAGACGTCATAATCATAATCAGTATCACTTTGTGGGACGTGCACAGGATGATCCAGATAGAAATCGATGCTAAAATTTCCGATTTTACTGTATAAATGCGGAAATTTAGCTTGGTTTTCCGCTACCTAAATGATTTTAAAAATCGAATTTAATTATTAATTTTCGAAATATTGAGTCCGCTTAGAGAAAATTAAATATAAAATAATTAGATGTGCCCACTTTTAAGTAGGATATCCATGCAACAACGTTGATTTCAACTTATTTATATCATCTCAAGTATGAAAATCAACGTCTCCTTGTTGTCTTTTAATATTCAACAGCGTCAATTCACATAATTTAAGATTTTTTTTCAAATAATAAATTACATTGAAGAAATTCCGCAGCCTTGATTGGAGCATTTTTTTGAAACCAAAAACAGGCAGATCGATCACTTGAATTTGAAAAAAATTCCAAATAGCGCCCGTCACAAAAAGAAAAACATTTATTTTATTTCTACATTTCTTTAATCTAGATTTTTCTTTATATCGAAATATAGAACACAGCACTGAAAAATCAGACACTATACCCGTATACACACTCAGACTGTTGGGACACACGCTAGCATTTTCAGCACAACTCATTCGATAGTAAATTGTCCATGGCGATAGACCTGAGTTGTGCTCGGTTTGAAAGAAGGAAAGAATCAAAAAAGCACCGTACGTCCATCTTGGTTAACAGCTATGTTTTGTATTCCCTTCATATTACCGCGTTTTCTTTAAGATTTAAGAACAGAGTTACTGGTTATTCTTGGTGAACCTGTTGTGAATAGCATTGTGGAAAATAGAGGGGACTATATTGAACGTCAGCAGGGATTTGCCGAGCTGTGGTACCACCCATCAACAAATTTTCGTAACGTGTTTATTCAATTAATAGTGAGTGCCTGTTGTCCTGCCCGAATTTAGGGCCCTTTGGGCCAGTAGCCCTCCAATACCCTCTGAGTTGTATAAGTTTAATTTCGGTAAACTTTGCACACACATACAATATATATGCTGAGTAATTAATGGGGAAAATCGCACAAATTATTTTTCATATGTTTACACTGATTGTCCACGATTGAAAGAGCATTCGCCTGTCATAATCGATATCGACAATTATGAAACTAAAAATATATACAAGATGAAATTGTGAGAAAAAATTGAAACTTATTGTAAACTCTCTTTTCTTCTCTGAAAGTTGAATGTGCTGATGTTATTAAGGCACCGTGACATCTCCAACAGTAAAAATATTTATTTTACTGCTTTCTAAGTACAGAACAATCTAACACGAGCAACTTCTCTAAGCGAGTGTTTCTCAACCGCCGGGCCCTGACATCAGTCAAACGTACTTTGTCATTACGTCATTTTTACTCATACATTTCTCATTAGTCTTGTGTTGGTATCCCGTCTCGGTTCACGGAACCTTTGCCCCCGATATTTCGCCTCCGACATTTCGTCCCCGATATCTCGCCCCTGGCACGTTTCGTCCCCAGTACATTTGGCCCCCGGAAATTTCGCCCTGACCTTTCGCCTGCCCTGACCATATGAGTGACTCAGTGAGTGACCATATGAGTGACTCAGTGAGTGACCATATAAGTGACTCCGTGAGTGACCATATAAGTGACTCAGTAAGTAATCAAGTAAATCGGAAATTTATCTCTGATATTTCGCCAGCCTTTATCGTACGCGTGACTGTATGAGTGAACATATGAATGATGGTACAAGGGACCAAGTGAGTGACCACATGAGTGATCAAGTGAGTTGGACATTTACTCGTGACATTTTGCTTCCCCTGATCGCATGAGTGACCAAGTGAATGAATACATGAGTGATCGAGTGAATTGAAAATTTATCCCCGGACATTTCACCTTCCCTGACCATATGAGTGACCCAGTGAGTGATCATATGAGTTACTCAGTGAATAATCAAGTGAATCGGAAATTGACCCCCTGTCATTTTGCCTACCTTGACCGTACGCGTGACCGTATGAGTGAATATATGAATGATAGTGTGAGTGACCACACCGGTGTGAGTCGTGAATTTGGGAAAAATATTTTATGCTTAAACTGAAAATTCCAAATTCTTAGAATCCATTAAAGTGTGAGTCACTTGGTCTTTCAGTGCTATGTAACCACCTATAAAAAGGGAGGGGGATGAGGAGGATCATCTTTGCAGACAAAACTCCACCCTCGCACTTTGCCAATCACTCAATCGCTCACTGGGTCAATCATACGGTCATTCACTTTATCAATCTTTCGGTTACTCATGCAGTCATTCACTTGGTCACACATTCACTTATGCGTTCCATCACTCAGTAACTCCCTTGGTCACTCACATGGTCAGTCCCTTGATCACTCACTTGAACACTCGTACCGTCACTCACCTGGTCACATATAAAGTCACTCACTTGGTCACTCATGTAGTTAACCACTCGGTCACTCATGTGGTCAGTCACTCGGTCACTCATGCGGTCAGTCACTCATACGGTTAATCACTCAGTCTCTCCCTTGATCACTCATATGCTCAATCACTCAGTCACTCGCAAATTTATTCAAGCATTCACTCTGTCTTTCATTCCGTCAGCCACTCGGTCACTCATACGCTCAATCATTCACTAGGAAACTTACAAAAGTATTTAATTAGCCACTCACTTGGTTACTCATTCGGTCAGTCACTTATTCACTCAAACGTTCCATCGCTCAATTCCTTCCTTTGTCACTGACACGGTCAATCCCACTATCACTCACTTGATCACTCATACAGTTAATCACTTGGTCGTTCATGCGGTCATTCACTTGGTCACTCATACGTCCATTCGGTTAGTCACTCGGTCACTCATACGGTTAATTACTCAGTCTCTCCTTTGGTCACTCATATGCTCAATCACTCAGTCTCTCATTTGGTCACTCACTTTGAAACTTACATAAGATTTAATCGGTCACTCACTCTTGGGCACTCATTCACTCAAACGTTTCATCACTCAGTAACTCCCTTTATCACTGACACGGTCAATCCCTCGATTACTCACTTGATCACTCATACAATTAATCACTTAGTCACTCATACAATTAATCACTTAGTCACTCATGCAGTCATTCACTTGGTCGCTCATGCAGTCATTCACTTGCTCACTCATATGTCCATTCGGTCAGTCACTCGGTCAGTCCTACGGTTAATTACTCAGTCTCTCCTTTGGTCACTCATATGCTCAATCACTCAGTCACTCACTTGGAAAATTACATAAGATTTAATCGGTCACTCACTCTTGGTCACTCATTCACTCAAACGTTTCATCGCTCGGTAACTCCCTTGGTCACTCACACGGTCGATCACTCACTTGATCGCTCATACAGTTAATCACTTGGTCACTCACACGGTCGATCACTCACTTGATCGCTCATACAGTTAATCACTTGGTCGCTCATAAGGTCATTCATTTGGTCACTCATACGGCCATTCGGTCAGTCACGTGGTCACTCATACGGTCATTCACTCATGAAGTCAATTGCACACTAGTTGATACGGTCACTCACGTGGTGAGTCATTCTGCAACTCGATTAGTCATTTGTACGGTCACTAACGCACTCCTACAGTCCATTTCACACTCACTTGGTCACTCACACGGTCACTCACACAGTCAATCACTCATACGTTCAGGGCAAGTGAAATGTCAGGTGTGAATTTTTCGGGGCCAAACGCGCCAGGGGCGAAATTTCCGGGGGTCAAATGTAACGGGGACGAAACGTTCCAGGGGCAAGATGTCGGGAACAAACCGTCGGGGGCGAAAGTTCCGGATCCCGGAAAGAAATCAACTGAGCCGAGGGTTTTCAAAGTTTGAGAACCACTGCGCTAAGCAACACTAAAGGTAAATAGCACGAATCGTACGCTTTTCGACTCACTACGAATTTCGTCTTCAAAAGAAGGGTATATTTAACCACTCTCACACTGCCCGTGGATCCCATTTGGGTTGGTTACTTGATCTTAATTCATTGTTGCTCAGCGGGAAAATACGTGATCACAGCGTCCGATTTGTACGGATAGGATTTTTTGTCGAAACTTCCACCTGCAGTTAATATTTAGTAGCCAACCCAAATCGGATGTCAGCTATTGCCACCGTGACTCTGAATCTTGCAGTCAAGATGTCAGCGTGCATGGGCGGAGATACGGTACGGGAGGGGTGTCAGCATCAAAGGTGAAGTCGACTGATCTAATGCATATATGTATAGATGAATCGTCAAAGCATCATCTTGCCCCCTCCCCCCAGCAATAATGGCCGTGCCTCGCCCCCAGCCTTCCACGTCTATCTCTGCCTATGTCAGCGTGTCACCTCATTATTGACCATATAGTGTTGATATCCCACTAACGGGGGAAACGGTTAAAACTGTTCATCGACGGTAGAGCGTCGTTTTCGATTTGAAAAGAAAAGTTGTATAGAGTGTCGAAACTTATTTGATTTCACCGTTGATTTGTCTTTATTGCGTTACCAACAAGAGTGAAGAGATATCAGTTTTTTTTCTTTTCGTACCTGTATTGTCTACAGTGCATGGTCCCGACCGGGCACGGCCCGGGGTGCCCGAGAAAGGAAGGGGCCTCACAAAATGAGGTCTGGTTGAAATTTTCGAAAGTTAGCAGGTAAATTTGCCTGATAGGGCCTCAGAAAAATCTATTGACCAAGATACTCATGAGACGGCATTGGCTCTATGAATGTGGACGAACTCGACAAATGAATGAATGCACTCACAAAATATGGCGCTAGAATTTTCTTTCGTGTGAAGATTCCTTACAACATTGTTTCCTTTTAGCCTTTTTTTTCCCATATGCCATTATGATTGTATACATGTGTGTAATATTGAAAATATACTTTGACACTAACCACATCACGATTGTGCATAGTTTCAGACATTTTTTGAAGTCCTAAAAGTTCTTGATATACAATATACACATGTATTATAAGCATACATGTATTTAACCTTTTTTCAAGTTGCTCATATTTTAGTTCACGTTTGCTCAGAGTTTTATTGGATACAGCCCGTGTCCCGTAAATTTGTTTACGGGTCCTTTGCTGCGTTTGCGATCAATTAACCTACGTATGCATTAAACAGTGCTATAAAAGGGAAAAAACAAGCAAATATGACATGGAAATTGGGGGGGGGGATTTTTTCTTTGTTGCATTTCAATACAATATTTCCATGATCTGAAATTCCTCTTTACATAAGCAACATTTTTCAGCTGAGAAATTCTCTGCTATTCCTTGCAAAATATCATTTCACCTGTGTTTGAACAGGAGTTTTACGCACATAAAAATGCAAGAAATAACGAATACGCAATAAAAATATTGTTAATAGCCGATGCATAATAATTATTTTTGTGATGTATTTCACCATACAAAGTCACCAAAGTTTATTCCTTATTAGGAGTGGGTGGGTGTGTACGAATAAGTATATGTAGGACACAACAGGAAAACGTTAAAGTTTATAAATGGAATACACATCACTTTGTCCCCCCCCCCCATCCCCTGGTCGTTTATTTTAGCTATTAAAAATTTGTATCGCACGTGCTATAAAGCTGCCCGTTCATTTATTCTTTTATCCATGCTGATTTTAAAAGTGTTAGAAATTAACACCGCTTTAGATAGGAAAACACTCGTTTTACTTTCACCGAGAGTCGTGCAACTACACTTATCACAAGAGCGAGGCAAAGGTTGACCTAAAGCTTTGTCGAAATTTCAATGGAAAAGATAACGATATGAATAGTTTTGCGATTATCTTTCTCTTATTCTAAAATATGCAAAATAGTTATGAGAGCGCCTGATTTCGAAACAGTTATCGCATGAAAAAGTGTTTTGAAATTTAACGAAAGGGTAAATAACGCACCACATGACTAGGGATACGTAAATTTCGTATTTAAGAGATAACCGCGATTAATGTGAAATTCACGAAATAAATGCTATAAATGCAAAAATTTGAATTTTTATAACTTTTTTTGCGAAATCTCGATAATTAACTCGATTTTATCGTTAATTCTTCCGTGTTTCCAAGCTATAATTGACACCTTAAAAGAATACGAAAATAAAGTAGCTAGTATCAAACTCCACGCGTTACATACTACGTGCTTCAAATTATTAAAAACTCTTCTTGATGACAACATTTTGCACTACCAATGCTGGGCGCATAAAGTGGATTTTGTGGGTGACTTATAAAATTGGTTGTGGTAAATGTGACGACCGTACGTCCCGCATTTTGTACCATACTTTCTGGAACAGTCCCTGTTTTTGTTTTTTTCTTCGACTCACTTTTTTGAAAAAATGTCCCGGTTTTTCCGTTTTTTGGTTGACGTTTTCTTGAATTTATTTAATCAAAACGTTGATGCCCGATTTCTAATAGATCCCCACCTACCTAACGGTACATGCCGGAAAGTGTTGTGTTTGCATCATATGTGTGGCCCTAACGTTTCTATGATGTTTGAATTATGCGTGTTTTGCATTTGAGAAGTGCTGTCATCTCTCGAATATTAGAAGCGAAAGTGCAAATGCGCCTTAGTTTTCGGGCTGAAGTAAATATTGTGTTGAATGACAAAAGTCTGTTCTTTAAGGAGAAAATTTTTCAAATGGAAGATATATCCGTAGGACCATCTCTGCAGCCGTTGACTTTAGAAGTAGCTTATAATACTTTCGGTTGCAAAAAGTTTTCAAATGACACGCGGTTTCTTAAAATGCCGTAATTTATTTGAGGGGTCGTATACATAAAAGAAAAAGAAGAAATTAACTTTCTATACAGTCGTCGTATGATAAAAAACCCAATTAGACAGCTGTTGCTCTCTCTCTCTCTCTGCTGAAGCCAACAAAAAAAAAATCCACTTTTCTAACAAGGAAAGTCCCAGGGCGATGTCTTCAAAAAGTTTTGAAAAAATTGCCACTGATTCTACGCGTCACTCAAAAAAATCAAATAAATAAATAATATTATATATATATATATATATATATATATATACAGTCGAATCCCGTTTTAACGAATACCGTTGTAGCGAAAATCTCGTTTTAACGAACACTTTTCCAATCCCCCGATAAGTTTACATAAGAACAATGCAAATTCCCTTTATAACGAAATTTTGCTATAACGAAGTGATTTCTCCGGTCTCTTGGAGTTCGTTATAACGGGATTCGACTGTGTATATATATATATATATATATTGTATATTTTTTATGTGTATAAAATATATATTCGAGATGGTTCTACGGATATCTTCCATTTGAAAAATTTTCTCCGTAAAGAACAGACTTTTGGCATTTAACACAATGTTTGCCCCGGGCGGAAAAAATCCTACAGTTACCGCCCTGATGAATGTACTTGAATTTTTCCATGATATCCCTTGTAAGTGCAATATTTGCTGAGATATTTGAATTCAAAATGGGAGAAATTTCTTATTCGAAGGTTTTTAGCAGCTTTTGGATGCGAAGATATATTTAGGAAAGAAAATTCAACTGGCTTTGCAGGGAATCGAACTAACTTAATTGCGAACAAGAACTCGTGTCAATCCTCAGTTTTTGGATTGAAATTTCGCTCTATTTCCATAAAATACGCCCAGAGCGATATCAACAGCATTATTTCCCCCCCCCCCAAGTAAAGCAAATTTTTCAACCCCCACCCCCAGCTATAAATACTTGCCTAACAATTTGCATACTTACTCTCTTCAAAACTTTAACCTGACCAAATTGTCATGAGGCCTTCCCGGCATTCGAGGCTCCCGAGCAGTGGGATCATAGGGATTGAGTGAAATGAGTTTTCTAAACCCCCACCCCGCCCCCCTACTGAAAACTACCAGCTTACGAATTTACATACTTATTCTTCAAAATCGTGAACAGATCTAATTGTCGTGAGGTCCCGGGTTATGCGTTAAGGTTAAAAGTAAAACGGACGGAGGAGGGGGGGGGGGGAGCACCAAAATATCTCTTGCGTGCTTCGGGCCTTCATATGGGTTAATCCCTCCGGCCCTGCCGCAAGCGCAGTTGAATTTTTTCTCTCTTTCTTAAATATATCTTCGCATCAGCCAGCTGTTAAAAGCCTTCGTATGGATAAGCGTAGTGACACCATCCTCGGATAATTTCACATGTTTGTCAATTCAAACGTTTTATTTCGTAGAATTCTTTTTAATACACTGCAATTTGCAGTAATGTTTCATTTCCCGCTCTTGGAAATGTTTTAGTAATTTTGGCAACAATTAGGTGGCAACTTTACTTACTTTTGGCAATAATTGGCGTTGTCCCATATTTTAAATTCCAATTGCTCATATTTTTCTACAGCAAATATGGTCATCTAGTGAATGCCAAATCCTAAAGCCTCTAGAATATTGCTCATATACAGTCAAACCTTGTTAGTGCGTCATCCGGTTAACATGTCATTCCGCTTACCGGGCCACTTTTTGGAAGTCCCAATTGTCCCCAGGTAGGAATTTGCACAGCTATGGCTTACTCCGTTTAACGAGTCACTCCGCTTACTAAGTCATATTTTTGCTCTCCCAAGAGTGACTCATTAACGAGGTGTGACTGTATACAGGGTGATTAAGGAAAGGTGGGAAAAACTTTAACAGGTGATAGTACACACCAATAACAATTGTCATCAAAGAATTCAAGGTCTAACATGAAACGCAAACGCACTGGGGCGTTTCGAAACGGCCGCTCCCCAAACGTTACAACGGCGTTCCTGTTGAAATTTATCGGGAGAAAAAGAACACCATGCATGCAAATCTAACATGGGGAAGAAGAAACCGTATGCAAATCTGCGTCACAGTAATTAACGGACGCCAGCCCTGGGAAGTCATTGCAGCGTGCAACCGTTCTAACAATTGTAACGTACGGGATAATAGCGCACTTTAGTGATACTGAAAAAGCTTTCATGCATTTCATTTACGGAGCTGTAAACGGAAGTACCACAGAGACAGCATGAATGTACGCTGAACGTTTTCCCCAAAGGCGGTTGCCCAATCCGAAAACACTTGCGCGCTTGCATCGGTAGCACGCTGGATATACGCTGCCATTGGTTACATACAAATATATATATGTTAAAAGGAATCAGTATATTGTTTTCATGAATTTTAGTTGAAATATGGTTATATTTTTATATATTTATTTAGAACTTTCAAAGCTTAGTTTATTAGTGACCTATTACGAGGGTCTCGGATGAGTAATTATGGATATATAATCATGCATGCACTACTTTTTCGCCATAATTGTTTTGATCATTTTTGATCATTTTTGTCGCACCACGGTCATTTTCTGCACACGAGGGCTAATTAGACCGGGACCTACAATTTATTGCCGATTCCGAACGGCAGGCTTGTTTTTCATACTCATCGAGAGGTTGGTGCGCTAACCCCTCGATGGGGGACTCCCTGCGGTAGCAATTTTTGCTGAGGTCAAATCGCCGTTTTTTGTTGTACCCCTGTGTCAGGAAAGTTTTCTGACAAGGACGAACTGGGTATCGAACTCGCGACACCTCTAAACATCCTTTGGTACTTTAGGCTAATATCTTATCGACCTGGGCCACCGCGCCTTGCATCACCGTTGGCGGTCGTTCTTTTGAGCAATTATTGTTGTAATTTTCATTTACAATTTTTGTGCTTTTGTGGCTCATTCAAAGTGTTGATTTTAGATACAGTATATATTTACTTATATATGAATTTTGCATCGTAATCGTAATTTCTAATTGTAATTTAATCGTATCTGCATTTCCCCATCGATATTTTTAAGATAATTCCAGAATAAAGGATGATAAAAATGAAAGAGATACTTTCAGCATTGACGAAATTAATAATTTCAAAATGAATGAAAGTGATAATTCCGAAATTAATGAAAGATAATTCCAGCATTAATTAAAAAATTCTAGTTTTAATGAAACACATAATTTTAGTTCCAAAATAAATGGAAGCAATAATTTCAGCATTAATGAAAGATAGTTTCAGAATTGATGAGAGATAATTTCAGCATTGATGAAAGAGATAATTCCAGAATTGATGAAAGATAATTCCAGAATTGATGAAAGATAATTCCAGAATTGATGAAAGATAATTCCAGAATTGATGAAAGATAATTCCAGAATTGATGAAAGATAATTCCAGAATTAATGAATGATAATTCTAGAATTAATGAAAGAGATAATTTCAGTTCCAAAATAAATGAAAGCGATAATTCCATTCCAACATTAATGGAAGATAATTCCGGAATTAATGAAAGAGATAATTTCAGCATTGATGAAAGAGATAATTTCAGCATTGATGAAAGAGATAATTTCAGCATTGATGAAAGAGATAATTCCAGAATTGATGAAAGATAATTCCAGAATTAATGAAAGAAAAATTCTAGAATTAATGAAAGAGATAATTTCAGTTCAAAATAAATGAAAGTGGAAATTCCAGAATTGAGGAAAGAAATTATTCGAGCATTAATGAAATAAATAATTTAATCTTTTTTTATCTTTAGATGAGTTCTCCATCATTTTTTTAATCTTTAAAACCCAATATTTAGAGACCGAACTGTACAGTGTACATTTCTATGGGCAAATTGCCGGGCACGAACTTTGCTTTCACCGGGTCACGTGATTTCCTGGCATTTGATGCCGATGCCGTCGCGGCGGCTGGATGCTTTCTCCAGTAATATAAGCTCGATGCATTTCCCACTCGAGATTACACTTTCTTAAACAATTTAAAAAAAAAAATGAAACTCATTTTTCATAATTCTTTAAATTCAATTTTTTTCCTTTAGTTCAAGTATTACGTCATCATGATAGGGGGAGAGGGTTTCCGATTTGCTGACTTTTGATGACAAGGGGGTTGGGGGGGGGGTCTGGATAATGCTTACGTCAGCAACCACCTTTCATGAAAATTAGAACTCCTTAATACATATATATGAAGTCGTGTTAATGAAAATATGAGTTGGGATTCAGAGGAGCAGAGCTGATGACGAAATTTTGCTGATAAGGGGGAGGAGGGAGTCATCGTTTTGCTGCCTTTTGCTGACAAGGGGGGGGGGGTTAAAAATGGCTAAAAATTTGCTTACGTTATACTTGAACGGCCCCTTAATCGAATCTTACCTACGCATTTTTTTTTTGCGCGGGAAATTCTGCTAGGTTGCCAAGCTAAGTCTCGGACGCAATGAAACAAGAAAGGCTTCGTGGCCATCGTGTAAATTAGAATTCAATGTTTTCAGATTTTTGGGACATCGCGACCGCCAAAAAACCCGAAAACTTTGAAATTGAATTGTATCTTTGAGAGAATTAAGGTCATTTCCGAGGCAGTATTCAGTGCAGCAGTGATGGTAACCTCTTACAGCAAAATTTCCCTCAAAAATTTCCCTTTTGACTCAATTTTTCCCCATTCATTCCGATAATGTGCTGCCATCTAGCGGGGGAAATACGTAATCAAGTACTTTACAATAGAAAAGTATTGCACTGCATTAATTTCTTTATTTTTTTCAAAAAATTCTTTTGTTTGATGAACTCAAAATTTCCCACAAATGCTAAGTAAATTTCCCTGGCAAATTTTAGCCGATTTTTCCCACGAATATGGGAAATTTCCCTCGAGTTACCATCACTGCAGTGCAGCAACCCTATAGGATTCCGGCGAGAGAACAAAATGGCGGCCGATGAGCCCGTTTTATGCAGTCACCTTACCAAATCCATACGTCGAACACGTGATCTCAAATAGTGTACAACAGCAGGAAAGCCCGAAAACCAAGGACAAATATTACGAACTTCATCGTAACTTTCACGATTCTCCTCGTAATGTCTGAAAATAATCACTACGATAAAATCGTAATTTCAGTTTTGTGTTTGAGACTGCACGTGTTTCATGTACACACAAACAATATAGTAGAAGTGTACATGTAGCAGTAGTTATTAGTATTAATTTCGTTAACGAAGCAGTTTTGTGGATGAAGTTATGACTCAAAGAGAGAAAGAAAGAGCGTCCGTCGTTGAAACGCGCGATCGATCGCGCAATTCGTTTCTTTAATTAGGATTACAGATTTCTCAACAGGTAAAAGTTTCTTGATGGTGAGTGTCAATATGTTGCCTGTAATGTATGCGAGATAAATCGGTTATTATGCATAATCGCTGTTAAATCCATTTTACTGGTGATTGCGCAATACCCTAGTGGGAGGGGGGGGGGGTCCTCAAACCTTTTCCACCCGTGGCGCCCCCTTCCCTATTCAACGCTTATCTGCGGCTTCCCAGAGCTGTCAGAACCGCCGCTCCGCGACGCTCCTGATAAAGGTTAGAGCATAGTTCCCCCAAAACTTTTTTGTTCCATCGCCCCTAGATCAACAATTTGTTTTCCTGTCATCGCCCCCCAAATCGAGTGAAACCATAGGATCCTATATAGCATGGGCGGAGATACGCCCATGAGTGAAGTTGACTGATCGAATGTATATATATGCATATATGAATTGGCATCATCATCCTGCCCCCCAGAAATAATGACTGTGCCCAGGGCCGTCTTAAGAGCATCATGGGCCCCCCCGGGCCAAGTGATTTTTCTGAGGCCCTACGAGGCAGATTCTTGAAAACTTCAACCGGATCTCATTTTTGTGAGGCCCCCGGGCCGTGCCCGGGTAGGCCCATGCCTTAAGACGGCACTGACTGTGCCCTTCCCCCCAGACTTCCAAGTCTATCTCCGCCTATGAAAATAAGATCCTAGGAAGCTACAGACTTGACATATGTCAAGTTATAGACAACCACTTGTGGAAGATAGAATTTGCACTAAATCCGTAAAAATAAAAATGTCTTAAAGTTTTACAGATATTTAATTACTTTTCTGACGAAAACTTCTTGTTGTGCGTATGTTTTTGCTAGAAAAACACAAGCAGCTAGAAAAAATATGGAAAGATCAAACTTCTGTAATCCTTGTCCTAGAAATCATTTGAAGTTGTACGTAAGTTAATTAACAATAATGACATAAATGAATGAAAGTTTGACAGTTTTGCGCAATTACAATAGTATTTAGTTGTCTTTTATGACATTAATTCCTTCAAAATCGAATAGGTCCAATGTGGAGTACATCTGAATTTAGACATTCATTGAGTGTTAAAATATGAAACATAATTAGCAAGACGGCAATGCATAGAAAAAACCTTTTGATGAACAAAAACGTCAATGAAACAAAAAACTGAACACTTTGACCCCAAAGAAGACTGTACCCCCCCCCCTCTCCCCCTTCTCAGCAATTTCAGCAAATAAAATTTTATTTCAATTTATACCAAAAAAAATATATATATGTATGCTTCTTATTTATATGAGAGTTCATGAAGATTTTAAATCCGATGATTAGATTCAGATTTCTCACAATGAGGTTGTGCTCAATTGTCAAGTTATTGGAGTGGCATCCATTTAGAAGATTTCTAATTTCACTGAAAGTAATACATAATCGATTTTATATTCGTTTGAGGACTGAGGATAATAAATCTAGTTACGATGGAAGAGTGGTGTTTCATTTTATGACCTTTATCTTAGCTGTTTTATTATTGTGAATATATATGTGATCCAAATTCGGGATATTTAGAGCACAAGGGAACTTTAATTGTGAGGAATTTCTTTTCAACTCTTTCTTCTCTTGCTCATTTTTGCATCACCACATAATGGTTAATAATTACAAAAAAAATTACGATTTTCTGATGTATTAAAATTAATAGTCTTTTTTTTTCTATTGTACTACGAAAGAAATTCTTCGATTATTAATCAAACATATAGCTAGCTGACAGATCTTTTACTAGTTTCAAAGAAAATGAAATAATCTTTCAATGAAAATCAGAATGTTGGCGAAATTTCAGAAAGAGAACTAAAAAAATACACTTATCTATTGTACTTTTTCCTTTTATATTTTTTCTTTTCCCTTTCTTCCTTTTTCTAACGTGGGGTTAGGTTAGGACAAGTTTTATCCGATTACCAGATTTATCGCCAACTCATTAAATAAAGGTAATCCAAATTTCTTGCCAAAACCTTGTACGTGAAGTGATTAGCATAGTGAGCTTATTCGCTTCTGCGAGAGCAATGATATTGCTCATGACGTCAGCTGGTACTGACTCCAGCACATTGAGGAACACCATTATTATATAGACTTGGACTAAACCTATTAATTTTGCATTACCCTACGTTAAAATAGTACCATTACTGGAATATTTCATGCCAAAATTTTTATATTGGAACTTTCTTTAGCTCCAAAACTGTGAAAAAAACTTTTTTTTTATTTGGGCCAACTTGAAGTCTTTTTTTTTTTTTTTTCAAGGATTTACTGACGAAAATTATTTTTACATGTCTGTGAGAAATTCTGTGATTTCTTCAAGTCCATGCTGATGGAAACTGCTGAGAAGCAAGATCAGGTAAAAGCTATCATCAATTTTTAAAATCATAACTAAGCTTTTATTATACAGTGTGTTTCAAAAAGAATCATCCGATTTAAAAAAATCATTACTATTCAGCTTTTAATCCATTTTGATTGAATAATGTATGGATAGAAAGAGGGAATCTCGAGTTTCACGCAGTTGCCAACCGGTAGCACTGACACTTTTCCTTCAGCCACCAATTCAGTGTTTGTCAAGATTTGCTTTTCCCACAGTTAGAAACCGATTCGGATGACTTCATTTTCTAGTAGGACAGGGCACCGCCACACTGGAGATTGGACGTTTGAGAATTTTTGAGCAATCGCATTACATGAATCGGCTGTATGGGACCTGATGATTCATTTAAACATAACTGGCCTCCAAGATTGCCAGACCTCACAGTGTGCAATTTCTCTTTGTGGGGGTTATGAAAGACTACTTTTATGTGTCTCCCCTTCTAGCTACATTAGCCGAACTGAAGATATGCATAATACAAGCTGTGGAAGCAGTGGATGTGCCACAAAAGTGCTCGCAAAAGTTTGGGACAAATTTGACTACCATATAGACATATGCCGTGCATCCCAAGGTGGACATATTGAGCACCTTTAATTTTGTTTGCAAAAAAACTTTGATTAGCCATGTAATATAAAATTAATCTTAAGTGACTGTTCAATATTTTTTGTAATATATGCATTTCAAATTGGGTGATTCTTTTTGAAGCACCCTATATATGTTTTTTTTGTGTCTGTCATTTATCTTCACAGCTGTAATGAATTTACCTTCTCATATTGGTGTTGACATGATATCTTACCATCTTGCTAAGCTTTACATTTACAAGATATCTTATTTCAATAAAAGCATATTATGTTAGCAATGAGGCTAGAAATTTCATAAAATCGATTTCTCAATATGTTACAGTTGATTATCTGGACGACCATTGGCATGCTTGTTTCTCCTCCGTATTAGCTGGATTGCTGTGAAAATCAGGGGACACCAGCTTTTCAAATGCGAGATAATCGCATGATATATTGAGAAAATCATATCAATTTACTAAGTACAGAATAAATAAATGAATCAGAGTATCACCATAACAATAGGGTTGACGCAACGCAGTTAAGTACCCCATTTGTGATTTGGTCAGCTCATTACTGTGTCTAATACATGCAGATGGAAAAGATAATCTTCTACAATGTCCAGACTGTTCAGTTTGATGCTTAAGTGGGAGAACACGTGCTCTAAAAACATGGAATCATTTTTTTCCAATGCATTTTCTATTAGCTGATTTTTTGCTTTTAAACCATTTCATTTAAAATGATTCGGAAAAAGAAATGGAGCAACATCTGCAAAAAAGATTCTGAGGTAGACATGAGCTAATTACACTCTAAGGTAATTATGATGCTGATGATTGGATCTGAAATTCAGCTCACGACATGCCAGTTTTATGCTAGCATATGTGAAAATATAGATGGCAGCACTTAAAATCAAATACAACTCTAAATATGCACTCGGGCTGTTATATACACACTTTTTGTTCCAGACTCTGCGATGAAGCTGGTCTGGAAGACATTTCGGCAACAGGTACTTAGTCCGGCAGCAGAGTACTGATATTCATTCATTCATTCTTAGCGTGTACATCCATATCGATGAAAATATTTGTTAGTCAAATCTGTGTTCCTTAGTCGAGGAAGGAAAAACCACAAAAGAATTTTTGGCAGAGGTGTCACTGTAATTTAGTTTTTCCTTGGAGCAAACGTGTTTTGTGCAGGAATTTGATTATGATAATGAAATTTTTAAATGTTTACTTATCACTCCAAATTAATTATTGCCGGCCCAATACAAAATACGGATACATTTTTTTGGACTGTTTTTTTTTTGGAATGTTCAGAAATTGAAGAAATATGCTGTAAAATAATTACTTAAATTGCTTATTACAACATTTAATGAACACTGTAACGTAGAGGATGGTTACACAACAGGCGCCATTGCTATCCTGACATTGACTGCCTAACTTATAATACTGCTGCCATCTGTCAGTAAATTTTTCAGTTATTAATATTCATAACATTCCTTCCTCCCTAAAGAAAACAGTCAGTTGATCAACCGCTTTGGAGGATGTCTGATCCTTGAAGATCTTTGTACTGGTGCTGATGGTTTCACCTTTGCACACCGGTTGTCTTCATTCTTCTTCAATCCACTCTCTGCGTCTGCATGCTCTATAGCTGAAGGGACACTGACAGAAGTCCTCTCACTGTCTTCTTCAGTGCGTCCTTGTTTTGTGACATCTGGTGAGGGTACTGCTTCACCATAGTGTAACTGATCCGCATGCCTGAAGAGAGAACCCGAAGATGTTTCAAGACGCACCATGGATCTACCTGTAGTACTAACAACAGTTCCTTCAATCCAACGTGGTCCTCTGTTGAAGTTCCTGGCCCACACATCATCTAAGATGGAAACTTGTTGCAGGACTAGGATCACCTAGAACTGGGATATGGTTTCCCCCTGGTCTAATCAAGCCCAAACGAAATCTCAATTGCCTTCCATACATGGCCATTGCTGGAGGAAGAGGTGTTCTGCGTAATTCCAAGAGTACTCTTTCCAACCTCTCTTCGAAAGAATCAAACATATTCTTTGCTAACAAAACCTTGCCAGTTGTTCCTGCCCATTCAGTCAATCCATTTCAGTTTAGATGGTAGGGGCTGTTCGAATATGTACAATACCACAACTATATGTAAAAATGAAGAAAATTCTTCAGGGGTCTGTTTAGCCGAAATTTTGGTTCATTTTCCGGACTCTTCACAAAATTTCTGACCCAAAAGACAGACTCTTCACAAAATTCTGGATCTGGAAAATGGACCCTTCACAAAATAAAAATTAATGAAACCATAAATTTGGAATTTAATTTTTTATGATATATTAACTAGATTATTTTGCTTCCCACAAAATTACTTATTTTTCATAAAATTAATTACCTTTTTTTTACAAAAATATGGAAAATATTCACAAAAACAGGACAGACCCCTTCTGGTGAATGACAGTCCATTGTCAGACACTATACTTTTTTGGAAGCCTGAAATGAGAAAACAAGTTATGCACTATAGAAACAGTAGTAGCTGAAGAAGTTGGGGGCACAGTAATAGCTTCTATCCACTTCGAAGCTACTCTATGACAATGAGAAGTGTATGGCCTTCCACTGGACCAGCATGATCAATATAAGTTCTGTCCCCATAGAACTTTGGTCACTGGCCAAGGAACACGTTAGGAGGAGGCATAGATGCATTTTCTTGATATGACACACACACAAGTAAACAAGAGATTCTATGTCATTATAAATTCTCGGCCACCACACATTTGAACGCGACATAACTTTGACTGTTGGCATTCCTTGGTGGCTACCATGAAGTTCATCTAAGATGAATCGCCTGAAGCGCTGAGGTATAAAAACTCTAGTTCCACGTAATATCACACCATTGGAGAAACTGACACTTTGCAGGATGCAACCTTGCTCCAGTGTCTTTCAATCTGGTCAGAATTTGATCTAGATGCAACAGATGTTCTGCCCTTGTATTGTAGTGCCTGTCACCAAAAGATCACCCAAGTAAACAGATGCTGCTCCAGCCTGATTTTGAAATACTTTCTTCATTTCACGTTTAAAAATTTCCAGTGCAGAATCGACTCCAAATGGCAACTTATTGTAGTGAAAGAGGCCTTTATGGGTATTGATTACAATGAGCTGTTTGGATTCCTCATCCTGGCAATAAGCATCTTATAAATCCAGTTTTTAGAAACTTTAACCTCCCAACAATTCAGCAAATAAATCTTCAATATTTGGCAAGAGATACTGTTCCAAGTCTGGCTGTATTTACTGTGATTTTGCAATCTCCACATAAGCAGATTGAACCATCTTTTTCCAAGCAAATGTGAAATCTTAACTATTTGCAACATAGTTTGTAAAGTAATCACATGGAACATTTAAAATGGAAACTCATTTTCAATGTTCCATGGTATTTACTTTATTGTCTTCAGTGACAAGAAAATTCCATCACTTATTCGATTTTAACTCCTAAGAAAAATACTGTGAATTTTTGATTTAAAAAAACATTTTTTCAAGCTGTTAAAAAAGTTGTGAAGTGCATTTTGTAAAGAATTTCATTGTGAATAAAAGAATAAATCATAAATTCATATTTCTGTTATCTGTGGTTTTATGAGGAGAAAATTCTGTTACTACTTTTGAATTTTCTCTTTTCGTAGGATTTATTAAATCCGGTCTGGAAATCATGCTATCCTCCAATTATGAAATTGTGGTCTATTGAATAATTTTTGTGTGGATGTTAATCTGTTAACCTACTTTTTCTGAATTGCAGTTATATTAATTGTAATTTAATTCAATCTATATATATAAAATTGATTTTCTGTCTGTCTCTCTCTCTGTGTGTGTGTGTGTTCTCTATACAAATCTACAATTTTCAAGTTTGCCAAATTTTGTATATATACTAAATGGGACCCGAATTGAATGATAGGCTACTTTTAAAGTTTGTCAGAGATGGGCGAGAAACTGTCGGACAACAGTGGTTTCTCTGCCTCAACAATCACTTTCGGAATGTTTACTTTGGTAACTGTGGTTTCCCCCAGCAATGCGTTTCAGACATACATATGCCTTTACAATGGTTTGTCACTTCTTTAAAGCTGCCAGTATTATGTATAGCGTCCGAGTGGCATGGTGGTAAGATGTCCATCTACCACTGTGAAGGTTGGCCATCACGGTCCCATGTTCAAACCCTAGGGAAGATATAGATAAGATATTTTCCCTAACGAGCTTGAGGTGACCGCTGGTAGATAGCACTTTAGTTTCCAACCCATCTCAATAATGGCAATAAATTGCAATATAGTGATATGACCAGAGTTGGTGTTTGGTGAAGTAGTATTATGTACAATAGTTTATATGCCTTTATAATGGTTTATCACTTTTTCAATCCTCCAAGTTATTGAAGAAAACCTGGGTAGCACCGGGTATTATAGCTAGTGATAAATAAAATTCAAGTATAACTCAAAATGTGTCTCATTTGTCCAGAATGAAATTCAAGAATGTGTTCAAGACATCATTGAATATGTATCACGAGACTTGGGACGACAAAAAGAGGTAAATTCTGCTTTGTTATTTTGTACTATATTTTCATTATTATTGTTTTTGGACTGTGCTTGAGAGTAGTTTTATATGCTTTGAAATCAATATTTATGCCATATGGGGGGTTAGTAAGTACGAGTACAATCTGCAGTAAATGCACATGCAATTTGTTTCTTTAGAAATGATTTTTATTGGCTGTCATCTTTTTGTGCAGCTACTACTAAACTGCACACACATCTTGTCCATATTCCCCTGGGGAACTTCTAACGAATTGGTACATGTTGAAATGTGCATGTAGGTGTTGTAAACCCAACATGAGAAGTTTGTTTTTCTGTGTAATGTTTGTTATAGCAGGATTGTATATTGGTTTCAACCAGGGAGTGTTAAACCATGATTAAAACTGGTTTAAACTGGCCCCTGGTCAATATTGGTTTTGGCCACTTCAAGTGGTCAAAACTCAAACCTCAAAATTTTTTCCATTAATTCTTAAAAAGTAGTTTATGTGATACTGCCTTAACAAAAAAAAAACAAACAAACAAAATCATTGTTAGTAAGGTTTTGGTCAATAAAGTAAAAAACAAAGAATACATATACCCATGTTTTTACCATATTATCCAAAACCTTCTAACTTCATTACCATATATGAAAATATGACATGAAGTTAAAATACTGTTTATAAGCAGATAAAAAAAATTGTGAAATTAAAAAAAAAAAGTTAATTTGAAATTATATGATTGATGTATGAATTTATTACAGATTTTCTGCTTTAACCACCAGTTTGACAAAATGGCCAACAGAACATTAAGTACAAAAATCAAATAACACTTTTATATAGGCAGGTTTCAGATTTAGACAGTTGACTGTGCTTGTTGTTCTCCAATAGTATGTTAAAATAACATCAAAAGAAAAAAATCAAATTGGTTTCTCAAGAGTTCCTAGTTTTTACTTTTCCTTTTCAGAATAAAATTCAAGATGATTATTTGTAACAGAGGGAGGGTTGACATTTTGACCAGGAAGCTGGCTAAAAGTGGTTTAAACTGGCTAAAGATGTTAAAACTGGTCAAATATAGTCTTGAAACTGATTTAGTAATAATGTTTCTCCCCATTATTTTATTTCATTAAAATAATCAATAAATAATATTAAGATAATCAAGTGGTAATTAAGTGAATTTCAATAGGCTAGTAGTTGTGTAGAACCAAAGCCTCCTAGATACAAGCCTGAAACATGTTTTCGTGACGTCACAACCCAGGTCCTACCGCATACACGCTTTGCATTTAAAACTTGCAACCAACATGTATTTTTTGACAATTGGAAGGAAAATTGACGAATTTAAATTTTTTTTATTACAATTATTACCTAGTATGGTATACGGAAAACACTGAAAATTAAATTAATGAATAATAAAAAAAGAGGTAATTTAATAATTATAAAAAAAGATAGATTGCACAGATTCTCTGCCAACACGTATTTCTAGATGTTTTTTGTTCCCAAGCAAATATTTGTGAAAAATCAGGCAATATATTCGACTGTTCATTGACTTTGCATTTTTTTTATTTATATATGACTTATTAGAATTTGTATCAAAAATAAAAGGATACACGCAATGTACAAAAACAAAAGGATACACGCAATGTAAATTGTAAATGTAAATTTTTTACACATGTTCTCGATTGTATGTGCTATCCCTATGCTGGTATAAAGTTTTACATATCTTAGATACTTAATGTTTTGTGAATTTTCAGGAAAAAAAATGCATTAAAACAGCTTGCGTGCATGATGAAATACCATGACATCAATGTAATTGAATATAAATAAAGAAAACTGTTCAATTCATGAAATTAAGCAAAAGGTTGAGATTTCATTGATGCAATCTTATTTAAAATTAAATTTTAACTGTAAACATTTTTGGAATTTAAAATTTCATTTTAAATAAGATTGAGTCAATGAAATCTCAACCTTTTGCTTCATTTCATGAACTGAACAGTTTCTTTTATTTTTAAAGGAATTTTTAATCAATTTCTATTCAATTACATTGATGTCATGGTAATTTATCATGCATGCAAGCTGCTTTAATGCAATTTTTTTTTTAATTTACAAAAAATTAAGTATCTAAGATATTTAAAATTTTATACCAGCATAGGATAGCACATACAATCAAGACCATGTGTAAAACGTTTGGAATAAATCGATGGTTAAATAGTATTTTAAATAATATTTCTATTAGAAATATAACATGTTTCAACCCTGAATTGCAACCCTGTGTTAGTGCTTCCATCTGCCATCTTTTTTTCGAACTATGAGTGAAGTGTAATGATTGAAGATTTGCACTGTTGTAGGCCTGTTACTCTCTGTGTATCCTTTTTGCTTGGGTTAAATAAATTATATAGTAGTAGGCAAGCTTTCACTGCAAAAGTTAATAATGAAGTTCGTACCTTTCAGGCTGTTATGCTGTGTTCTAGGCTTCGTTGAAGCAGACGTTTCATCTACTACTGTGGTGGACATCTTCAGTGCAGTTTTCGACAAGCAAGGATATGAAACAACCTCCTTGGATGGCTGTTGTCCATGCTTTTACTGGAGACATGGAAGGATTAACCTCTCATCATTATGACGTCGAGCAAATGATGTGTTGATGTTGATGGGATGTGACAGCTTCTGATTGGGTGGGTGGGGATCAGAGTTTACAAATTCTAATAGGGGGTTAGAATTCAGAAGAGTTGATTTTCTAACTGTCGTGATCTTAATATTTCAGATTGTCGGGAGCCATATCTTGCTCAAATGCAGCCCTTCTTCCTTCCTGTTAAAATTATCTTCGTGCTTAATGATCTCTATAGCTTTGCTGTTTAGTCAGGAATAGAAATCTGTTTCAGAAGAGAGGATAACAGTGTCTTGGAAGTGGATGTCATAACCCTCGAGGAAGGTGTGTTCAGTGACAGCAGATTTTTCTGTTTTCCCCGGGCGGCAGTGTCGTTGAT